>NW_010334199.1:13851-25684 GCF_000700745.2 Antrostomus carolinensis
GTCCCCCACCCCAGGCTGGGAACAACAGGCAAAGGGGCTGGGGGGCTCAGGGCTGCACTGACCCTCCCTCCTCCCTGCCTGGTTTTGATGTCCTGGGGAGGGAGAAGGGGGTTTACCAGCAGCTTAGGCCATCAGAGCTCCCACCATGGGGGTCTGAGGCCCCCAGTACTCCCAAGTGGGGCTGAACTGGGTTCCCCTCTGGTGTGTGGTGCTGGGACGGTGCCTCCTGCTGCCCACTGAGCACCCCAGGCAGGAGGGTGTGGGGTGACCCCCGGGTCAGGTTACCATGGTGGAGAAGGGTGCTGTTCCCATCCCCTCCCCAAAACCAGCTTTGGGAGATCAGAGAAGACCCCCAGCCCTGCAACTCCTCCACCCAGCCACAAATTTCGAGGTAGCAGAAGGGTTTGGGATTGGATTTGGGACCAACACCCCCGGGGGAAATGGGGCCAGTGCTGCAAGGTCCCCTGGCAAGGTGATGGGGGTGGGGGGTGAGGCAGGGTGCTGTAGCTGCTTGCTGGCACCCAGCACCCCACAGCACCCTCCGCTCGCCTGCCCTGGCTGGGTTTTCAGGCTGGGCTGGCAGGGGGGTGGGTAAATGCTGCTCACAGCTCTGTTAGTGACTCAACCCCCCGAAACGCTTTTTTGGACTCATTTTCCCAGAGAGAGTTTAATGGGGTTTGTCGTGCCAAAACCCCAAGCTATGCCTCACTTTCATCCCCTAATGCAAGCCATATATCAAGAGACACTAACGGAGCAGGGAGGGTTTCTGACAAGGGGATCCTGGGAACAATCAGCCAATACCCCCACCCCCCCAGCCTGCACCCCCCTGTTTTGTGCATTCCTGGTAATGTAAATAGAGAGGCAAGCGCTCGCAGCCCTCCTCGGACCCGAGGAGCCCGTCTGGGGACGGCGCCAGCAGCCTGACGGCAGTCTGCTCTCGGGGCCTTTGGCCGGTACCGTTTGAAGTGTCTCGTGTATCATCGTTGGCGTTGTGTCCCTTGGGGAGAGCATCCCCAGGGCCAGCTGTGCCCCTGCGCGTCCCTCTTGCTTGCACACAGTGGTTTGGAGGTGGGGGGCTCCAGCTCAGCTTAAATTGTCCCTTTTCTCCCTTGAAAAGCCGCCCCTCCTGTCCCTCCTGCCAAAACAGCCTTCTTCTTGTAGGGGGCCTACAAGAAAGCTGGGGAAGGACTTTTCATAAGGGCAGTTAATGACAAAGCAAGGGGAAATGGCTTTAAGCTGAAAGAGGGCAGGTTTAGATTAGATATGAGGAAGAAGTTCTTCACTGTGAGGGTGGTCAGACACTGGAACAGGCTGCCCAAGGAAGTTGTGGATGTCCCCTCCCTGGAAGTGTTCAAGGCCAGGCTGGATGAGGCTTTGAGCAACCTGGTCTACTGGAAGGTGTCCCTGCTGATGGCACGGGGGTTGGAACTGGATGATCTTTAAGGTCCCTTCCAACTCAAATGATTCTATGACTCTATATTACTACACTTGAGGTAACTTCAGGAAGCTCGCGGTTGGAAGGGACCTTTAAAGGTCATCTAGTCCAACCACCCTGCAGTGAGCAGGGACATCTTCAACTAGGCCAGATTGCTCAGAACCTCATCCAGCCTGACCTCAAGTGTTTCCAGGGATGGGGCATCTACCACCTCTCTGGGCAACCTGTGCCAGTGTTTCACCATCTTCAGTGTGAAAAAATGATGCAGGTGGAGGGTGCAGCCCTGGCACTGACAGCACCCTGAGGGGGCTGTGGGACCCTGAGCTCCCTTGGGTACCAGCCACCAGCTCTGCTTCCTTCCCCAAGCACCCTGGGGGACCTCCATCCCCTGGCTCTCATGCAGGGAGAGATGCAGCTTCCTTGCTTCAGCGATGTGGGGACAGTTGCTGCAGCAGTTCAGGGCTCTTGCACCCTATTTAGGGCAGCATTGGGTGCTGGGGACCATGCGGTGCTTTGTCACTGGGCACCTTCTCCAGGGATAGCCTGGAAAGGGGGAACCGCAGGTGGGTGTCCCTTCTTGTGGTACTTTATGAGGCATGGGGAAACCTAGAAGACTAACTTTTCTGAACTTAAACACCTGTGCATTTGCTTGCTGTGCATGTTAGCAATGTGGGTTTTGGCTTTCCTGGAGAATGCTGGCCATGTATGGCACCATGTCACCTTGGAGAGGACCTGCAAGCCAGCCTGGGCATGCAGGTTTGTCCCTGTGTGCTTCACTCACCATCTTGGGAGAAACCCAAAGCCACTCCAGGCAGGGCCAGGGAGCCCAAACCAAGCACACCTCATCCTTCTAAGGGAAAAAAAAAATTCAAGCCAAAAAGCCTCCCCTGGGAGAGTTTCCAAAACAAATCCCGAGCCTTGGCTCACCACACAGAATGGGAAAGCTCCCAGAGGTTTTCCTTCAGCTTCTCTGGAGGAGGATCCCTGCCAGCGTTGCAGCCAGGGCAAAGGACACAGGAGCCAAGGTGCCACCAGTGCTGGTCTCTGACCCCCAGGCCATGGCAGGAGGAGTGGACACAGCTGGGAACATCTGGGTGTGGAGGAAGAGGTGTCAGCAGCAGGGATGCCAGGGAGGCTCGTGCTGGCCCATGTGCTGGGAGGGTGCTGGCTGTGGTGTCCTGGGGAAAGTCCCAGGCCAGCGGGAGAAATCCCTGAGCCAAACACTCTGGGACAGGCTGTGGATCGAGAGCCTGGATGAGCGGGGTCAGCCCCTGGGACCACGCATGCCTGGGAGAGGCTCCGAGGACAGAAGGAGCTGGGATGGTGGTGAGCAAGTGAGTGGGCTCAGGGTGAGGAGTAGAAACCCCAGTGGGGATGGGGACCAACTGGGGCTACCTTCCTGGTCCCCAGCCCACCAGGCAGTGGGGACAGAGACTCGATGGAAAGGGGCTGCTCCCCTCCATCACCCATGTGCCCCCAGCAAGGCTGCAGGCAAGGCCAGGAGGTGGGGGACCCCCAGAGCAGGGAAGGGGTGTGCTACTTCTGGAGTTAGCTCCCCTCCCATCTCTGTTGGGTGTCAGTAATTCAACCAGGGGCTGGGGAGAGGAAGGGGACTGTGATGTCCCCCACACAGCAATCGCATGAGAAGCGCAGGAAGGCTCGCTCATGGCTGCAATCAAAGCTCTCACAGGGCAGAGAACGGCACCGTACCAGCTTGTGGCTGAACAGAAGCTGCTGCATGGAAATGCCACCCCAGTGCCAGTGAGGGGTGTTCCTGTGGGAGGAGGGTCACCCTGTCCCTGCAGGAGCCTTCCCCAGGGACCAGCTGCCATACCACAGAGTGGCATTGCCCTGACTGCCCGTGGCCCACAGGGGGTCCTGAGATGGGGCTGGTGACACTGGGTGGCCCTGGGGGACCCCAGGGAGCACGGCAGGGCCGAGGACATCTGCGAGGGTTTTATTTGCCGGGACCAGCCCTCCGTGGCCCTGGGGTTTATGAGGCAGCCGATGCGGCTGCTTCCTCGCGGGTTGCGGCAATAAAGCTTGCTGGGAGGTCAGAGGTGACACCGACTGCTCTTAAGTGGGCAAAATCGGTGGTCTGGGATGGAAACTGAACTTCTTGAGCCATAATCAGAACCAGCGGGGTTAAATTCCGACGGATAAATACCGAGGACTTAGCCTAAACATCTCTCCCTTCTTGCTCCGTCTGTCCCAAACAGGATCCTGCAGCGCGCGGTTGTCAGGGCAGGGTCAGGCTGCCGGCGTGCCGAGCTTTGTGTGCCGCATCTCCCGGCTGCCTTGAGATCAGGCATCGCTGGGGCCACCAAGTTCCCTCCATCCCGGTGCGCTGTTGCACTGGGTAAACACCCCTGCAGCGCTTGGGAAATCTGGGGAGACCTGCAAATGGATGCGGAGTTAAGCAGATGCTGGTTTCAGGGCTCTCCAAAGCACCAGGGTGAGGTTGATGCTGGAAACCTGAGCCCTGTAATTGTGTTTTTCTGCCTGAGTGATATCTGAAGGGTTGGTTGGTTTGTTTGCGTGTTTGTTTGTAGTACAACTATCAAAGGAGGTCTCGGCGGGGATGCACACCGCTTCTAAAAAAGGGCCTGCCCTGGAGCCAGCACCAGCCCTTCTCCAGGTCGAGCCACTACACGTCCCCATAAGCATAACCTGTCCTACCGGTGGCGGCTCCGGAGGCACGCCAGCATTCCCGCGGGAGCAGGGGGTTGTCTGCCATGCCTGAAAACAGGCTCCCATATCGCTGAGTGCTTCCAGGAGAGCCCCAGGAAGGGCTTTCAACAGGGGGCAAGCAGTGTGTGAGGAAGGACATGGCCAAAACGTGGCTAGAGAGAGGCAGGGGGAGTGGGGAAGTCGTCAGGAGCAGCGCTGAGCAGATACACCGTTGCATTTCCTTGGTCATGGAAAGCCAACAGAGATCTTTTCCCTCGAAAAAGACACTGAAGAAATGTAAACGTGGCCATGCATCTCAAGGTCCACCTGCTGACCACAGCGCAGCCCACTGAGGGGACCTGGCTGGACCTTTCATGGGCTGGTTTCTCAGTTGGCCAACCAAATGGGGAGGTGGGAAAGCCCTCAATGGCATCCACTGCACAGACACCCCCATACTGGTGTCTGTCCGGGCACCTGGGCACCTCCACCTCTCCAGGTCCTGGTTTCTACCTCCAGCAGGTAGGTAGGTTAGCGGAGAGCCGAGCGGGCTGCTGAGTGTTAGCATCCATGTGGTTTAATATGCTCGTTAATGATGTGGAGAAGGCAGCGTGTTAGCAAAAACGTGACATATTTAGGTTAGTTAAGGCTGAAGGACTCCGCTGCTGTGGGAAAGGATTGCACAAAGATATATGACATTCACCATGGGTCCATGCAAGATGATGCATCTTGGATAGACTAATCAAGTTCATTCACATATATTGTCCTAAATTAATTATAGCCACTAAGTACAAGCCGAACATGTCAATGCAGACAGCTCAATTAAGAGCTCTTATTCAATATATGCTGATGGTCAAAAGAGCAAAGAAAAGATTACAATGGGCAGAGAGTACGGAGCAAAGCGGTGGAAATATTGCGGTATCACAGCTTAAATCAACACGGCTCTGCCAGCACGTGGAGGAACAGAGGGCAAGGGTGATGAGCACAGGGTGGTGTGATGAGAGGCTAAAAGGGCATAAAAAGGGACCTGCTTCAGCCCTCTCTTCCCGATAACCCCTTAAATATGGAAGAGACCAAGTATATGCAGCAGATTTTCAAATAACAAGGGAGAGGAGGGGGGAAAAAAGAGCTATTTTAAGAAGCACGTGCTGTTTGAGTGGAGCAGGAGCAGTGGTTCCCATCCGTGCAGGGCAGTGACCCCAGGACACAGCACCCATGTGCTGGATGGGGTGTGCGTGCCCAAGGAGAAAAGGTGGGGAAGGGGAGAAGGATGCGCCCGGCTCTGCATACGGTGGGTGAGACCAGGAATGGACACTGCATCCCAGCTTGAGAAAAGATGCAGAAAAATTGGAGAGGGCTTAGGAATATGGGAAACTGCCTTTGAGTGGGAGGCTGAGGCCGACCCCTGTCTATTTAGTCTATGGCAGGTGAGGTTAGGATGTGAATCCGTCGCAGTCAGCACGTACCTCCATGGGGAAGGGATTTCTTTCAGTCAAAAATGCCTAATGAAACCCAGCGGCCAGGGGCTGGAGTAGGTCTCACATCACGGCAGGAGCTTGCCAGGGGCCAGGAGAGCTCTCCATCCCCCACCCCGGATGGCTGAGGGGCGCTCCGCAGTCTCCCCAGAGTCGAGGTCCCTTTTCCTGGGTGCTGTGATGCTCAGCAGGGCACCCCAACACCAGGCACGCTGTGCCTGGGGCGAAGGGTTTTGTGCCCGAGCCCAGCAGCGGCTGTGGGAAATCTTTGGGCTGATTTCCCTCCTGCAAGACTCTGGCCAGGATTGTGCAATCTGTTTTCATTCCTATTTCATGAAATGTGAATAATTAATGAGAAACACAATGCAGGGAGGATAAGATGAATATACATGTGTATATATACGTAAACTCACACACACATATGTATGGTGTTAAAAAGAATTAAGGCTCAAATGTTTGGGAGACATTGTGGTCCAGCAGCTGTGAAAACACAGGGCAGAGAGCAGGGGCATGGGTGAGAGTCCTAAAAGGCAGATGGAGGGGTTTTGAGGGATATAGACGATGGGATATAGGTGCTGTCTCCTATGGAGGGAAAGGCCCAAGCAGGCTGCCCCACAGAGCCCTGGGGGTCTGGCAGCGGGGACCCCAGCCCTCCTGCCCAGCCTAGGAGCTGGCTGCAGAGGAGCATAGCGCTGCACTCCGCAGAGGAGAGGGAGATGCTGAGGGCTGTGCCTGGGTCACCCCGGGGAAGGGCCGACATCCCAGCGGGCACCCGTACTGCAGTGGGAAGTGAAGCCCAAGGGAGGATGTGAAACAGCATCTCTGCTCCCCGGGGTTAGCCCGCACAGAGGAACCCACCCTCCTCGGGCTCTCGGCAGCAGCCGCTGCTGCGGGTCTGCAGGGGTGAGCCTCCCGCACACACCAAGGCTGAGCGTCCGCAGCCAACCCAACCAGCGGCTGCCTTGTGTGCGGGTGTGTGAAATCCTGACACAATCCCTCCAGCTACGTGGCAAAGCCCATCACCTGCTGCATCAGGCCTCCCAGCAGACAAGCTCTAATTGGCAGTAATTAGCCCTCCCGCTGGGCTGTGGCCCTGCAACCTCGCCTGTCCCACAATGGGCTGCTGGAGAGGAAAGCTGGTGTCCCCCTGCCCCACGCCAGCCGCTGGAGCTGTGTGTGAAATCCTGACACAATCCCTCCAGCTACGTGGCAAAGCCCATCACCTGCTGCATCAGGCCTCCCAGCAGACAAGCTCTAATTGGCAGTAATTAGCCCTCCCGCTGGGCTGTGGCCCTGCAACCTCGCCTGTCCCACAATGGGCTGCTGGAGAGGAAAGCTGGTGTCCCCCTGCCCCACGCCAGCCGCTGGAGCTGGTCCTGCAGAGGGGTGAATCCCCCAGCATCGCCCCAGTCAGGGGGACAGGGATGGGGGCAGCTGCTGCTGCTGCCTTCCTGCAGCCCCAGGCCCCTGGGGGCAGGTACTGGAAACGTGGGGAACCAGCCACCTTCCTGGGAGTTCCTCTGAGCCGACCTGGAGTGATCCTATGGTGCAGCCCCTTGGCTGCTTTTCCACCCCACAGCTGAGCCGTGGCCTGTGGCCAGCTTGAGGTAAGGCAGGGGGTGGACATGGGGGACAGGGAGTGAGTGCCTCAAAGGTGGCTGGTGGTGCAGCTGCAGGCGATGGCTTCTGAGGTGAAGCATCATTGTGGTCACACCTTCGCTTGCTCAGGACATGGGGATCCTGGGAGTGCCCCATGGCCCTGGTTTGCATTGCATGAAATGAATTTGTAAGTTCTCTTCACTCCAGTAGGAGTTGGCCCACATCACCCAGTCTGACCCAAGGGGTGGGCTTGGCCCCTCTTATAAATAACCCCACTGGAGTCCTCCTCTCCATGGTCCCCTGCCCAGTGTCTGCCACCTTCCTCACCAGCTCATGTCCTTGCCATGGCAGGGACTTCGTGCCAGGCTGGCATCACTGGCAGGACAAGATTTACCCCCCTTTTGGGTTATCCCCCCTGCGCCCATCAGGGCTGGGGGAAGGCAGGGGCGCCTGGCGGCCAGTCCGGCCCATCCTGTCTTTTATCCGCAGAGTTGGTGGCTCCCATTTCCCAGGTCTAATTTATCACCTCACTTTTTATAAATGGGTCATTTCCCATCCCCAGCCTGAGAGACAATTGTGACGGGCCCTGGCACTGAGCCACGAGCTCTTTTCAACTTCATAGCAAGTTCATCAAAGGCCCGAGACACCATTTCCCCAAACAGTAAAAGTGTCAGAGAAAGAGGCGTGTTGGGAAGCCTCGGTGACAGCCAAGTGCTTAATTAGTGGTAATGCAGAGTTTACAGCCCCCCTCGCCACCTCCCCCTGGCCCCTTGTTTCTGGGAAGGGTGCGAAGGGTGAGAAAGGTCTCTCTGCTGCTCAGTGACCCGTGATGTCCTCCAGCGACGCGGCGCTGGCAGAGGGGATGGAGACATCCCAGGCTGGCTGCTGCAGCAAGACAAGAAGAGATTTCCCCGTGCCACAGTCACCCAAGAGCATCCCTGAGTCCCCCTGTGCCACAGCCTGCCCCAGCACCCATGGGTGCCCTGGCATCCACAGGCACCCTCTGGGCTCCAGCTGCTGGGTGACCGAGGAGGATGTGGGAAAGTCCCAGTGTGGGGTCACCAGCAGAAAAGCTGTTTCCCACCCAGCTGTCCTCATCCCAGTCACTGTCTCTTGGCTCTCGCAATGCCTCGCAGTCCCTCAAGACCCAGTGGCAGGGCACCAGGCCAGTTCGGGGGGCTGTGTACCTCTGTCACATCCCTTTCATTCCTCTCCTCTCTGCGCTAATCCTCTCTCTTTTCCTCCAGAAATCACCTTCCTGCCCATCACACTCCCTGCTTTTCTCTGGGCTATTTTTACTGTATCCTTTTGGCGATGGAGCAGCCAGGGCAGAGCGTGGTTACTTCAGCGTTCAGAGGCAGAGCATAAGCGTTAATGGAGTTGATGGCATTAAAATATTGGTGCTTGTCTCTCCCATTTCCCTAATACGGCCTAACACCAGCTGGGATTTTTACCTGTGGTGCTGCATTAGGCAGGGGCTCCTTGCTGCCTCCCACAGCTGCCAGACCCATCCTCTCACCCCTGACCTCGCTAGGGGCCAAATTTTCCATAAGAAGTTGCCAAATACAGGTAAGGCTCAGAAAGAAAATCAAGAGATTGGGTGATGTGGTGCTTGACCCGCCCCGTGCACAGATGCCCATGGTTCCTAGGAGAGTGGATCGCCATGGGGAGCACTGCTGCCACTGCGAAGCCAGAGGTACAGGAAGGCGCCTGCATCACTTGGCCAGTGAAGTACCATGTCCCACTGTAGGATGAAGCTGGTCCCAGCCAGAGCACCTCCATGCCTTCCTTCCCCACCTGCAAAGGTGCCACACAACCCCTCCTGGAACACACATGTGGCTGATGGGGATGAGCAAAGTGATGGACAGTGCCGTGGCACTGCTTGCTAACCATGTTCTTTGTCCCCCAGCCCGAGCAGCACTGAGCTGATAGAAAGCAGATATGAAGCTGATTTTCATTAGGGAGCTGTCTCGGAGGAGCACCGGGTCTCACCGTGGGGCCCCACTCACAGCCAGCGGGGCTGTGACACCGGGGGCTCTGCCTGCTCCCCAGACGAATGCCCCACGCCAGGTGATGGATGGCATCTCCCTGCCACCATCCTGTGGCACACAGGTGGAGCTGGCCCAGATCCTCCCTGGGACAGCATGACAACTGTGATAGACCAAGTCCCCACGTGCAGGACATCCCTGCCCAGAGGAGCACACGGAGGAACCTGGCAGCTCCTTGGCTCCCCGGCCCGTCCCACCTGGCCACAGTTCCCCACTTCGCCTCCCTGGCCTCGAGTTTCCTGAGTGCTGGGCTCTCCCCCCACCACCCTCCTCGGCACGGCTGGGGCCTTGCAGCTACAACCAGGAAACTATAAAACTTTACAGAGTGCGGCTGGAGAGAAACAGGAATTGCTGCAGTGACTGCCAGAAGGGCCAGCGTTAGATTCACAAGATTTTCCAGGGCTTGGACTCGCCAGGAAGGGATTTATCCACCTAGGAGGAGCTGTAAAAACTAAAATTAAATTCTTCATCTTGGAAAGGGAGGGGGAAGAGAAAGAAGAAAATGCTTGACCTCCCCCCAGATGCTCTGCTGGAGGCCAGGAACCAGGGGGGACATGGGGCACCCACACTTGCACCTGCTGAGCCCCTGGCCGAGGGGACCCCAGCACCCACAAGGGTCCTGCCCCAAATACTGTGTGGGTGCTGCTTGTCCTGGGGACTGCACTCAGCAGTTCTCCAGCCCAACCTTTGCCTTCAGGGCATTATTCAGGGGTCTCCTCTAGGTGTCAAGGGGGAGTATTGGGATCAGTGTCCCCTCCCCAGTCCCTGTTCCCAATCTCCGTGGCTCCGTCCCACATACATCCCTGACACAGGCAAGGACAATGTCAGGCACAACGTGGGGACAGCTTGGGACCCCAGCAATGGGTGAGCAGGGATGTTCCTGCCAGCCCAGCCTGGCAGCATCCCAGCAGCTCAGTGAGGTGTGTTTTCCATGGTGGTTTTGGGGCTGGTAAGTAGTTAGGGAGAAAAAAAAAACCCATGCTGGCCTGCAGGCTTTGGGGACATGTCACAGCAACCCAGGTAGCCGTTGCGGGGGACAAAGCGGTACCTGGCTGGGTCGGGAGCTGCTGCTTTCTGATGGGGTGCAACTGATTTGGGGGCTGCACCCGGCCCCCGTCTCTGGGCCAAATGAGCCACGGTGGCCTCCCCTGCTCATTTGTACTGAGGCCAAGGACCCTGCTCTGGCCACGTGTCAAAGGAGAGCAGGTCCCCTTCTGCACTGGGGGAGAAGCTTTGGGATGGGGACTTCCCAGGCAGTTAGTGCAGTCCCCAGTGCCCTGCTCTGCCTGTCTGCTCTCCCTGCCTTCTACACCACCACTGATGTGGGACGGCAGGTCCTCCCTCACCACCCTGCTCCTCCCCATCCCACCAAGCTCCCACAGAGGTGGCGGGCAGGGGCACACCAGGGCCACCAAACCAGCCCTGGCACCCACAGTCTGCTGGAGCAACACATCCCGCATCCCTCTACCCTTCCTCACAGGGTTTCACCCAATACAAAAGTGCAGACAAATGCTCTTAGCAAAAGCCCACGCTGCTGCCAGCTTTGGTGGCCATTTCCGACATTGGGGTAGCCAGGATGGCTGATACAGCATCCCAACCAGCGCACACTGGAGAGGGCTGTGCTGTTACAGGCTCTTTTTAGGAATATAGCGGTCACAAGGTGATAAATCTTATGTTGTTGGTCTCTTTGCAACAGGCCGAGTTCCCAGAGCCTCACCACCGAGTGGCATGGGAAAGCATCCCACCATGGCCAGGGAGAAGCCGAGCAGCTCCTCCAGACACGTGGAGGCAAAGATCAAACAAGGCTTGCTTGGAAATCACAGCAAAATTGTGCCAGAGGACACAAAGGATGTCAGGGCCAAGCCAAAGCTGCAGCTCCACCGTTGCTGGCTCCTGGGGTGAACTGGGCTGTCCCAGGTCCCTGGCAGCCCTCTCTGCCCGGCTGCTGGAGCAGAGCGCGGTGTGCCAGCAGTTTGTTTTGTACTCATGCTTTCGAGTTGGAAAAGCCAAGGGAAACCAGCAGATGAAAAGTTTACATGCAAAATCCCATCGGCTGAGCACTCAGCTGCTGGCAGCACCACATCACCGGTGTCCTGTGCTGCCAGCATGTCCAGGTGCCACTTTGCAGATGGGGCTTTGCAGCCGTTTTCCTCTTATATCAATTTTTTTGCCTGCAACAGATTTTACACCGAATGCATGGCAGCACTGCTGGGAAAGTATGTGTCGGGCAATGCTCTTTTGTCATTTATTCTGGTTTTCTTTCTATTTTTTGCCTGTTACTGCCAGTGCAGGCTCTTAAAATAACTGGCTACTTTATACGGCATCTCTTTGTTCCCAGGCTGAGCACCGCTGGATGCCAGCTGGAGAGGGAGAGAGGTGAAGTGTCAGGGCCCTGCAGAGAGGTTTAAAGGAGGTTTACAGTGACGGGGACAGTGTGTTACACCCCGAGCCCTTTGAGCTGCCTTCTCCTTCGCTGCTGGCCAGACCCCATGCTGTGGGTTTTCCCAGGGAAGCACTGAATTTGCAGGTTGTGAGATGGCTCCTGTGTCACCACCCGAACCTCATCCATGCTCCGAGGGGGCAGCCATGGGTCTGCACCCCAGCTTTGC
>NW_010334199.1:25764-26025 GCF_000700745.2 Antrostomus carolinensis
CCCTGACAGCAGTCCCCTGTCCACAGGGCTGTCCCTTTCCCACCCTCACACTGTCCGCTTTGCAGCAAACTTTTTGAACGATGGAAGCTCCTGAGAGAGGGGAGAGGGGAGAGAGAGGCCGTGCAGCTCCCTTGACCCCAGTTAGTGTAAAAAACCCAGGGGAAGCAATAGCTAGGCTTGGGCTTATCCCTCCTGAGCCAAGCGCCGGGGCAGCGGATGCAAATCCCGTGCAGGCCGAGTGCTGCCTGGCTCCTCTCCCAG
>NW_010334199.1:26143-26919 GCF_000700745.2 Antrostomus carolinensis
TGGGATCCACCGCCCACGGGGCACCAGGGCTGAGCCAGACCCCAGCTTGGAAGCACAAAATTGGAGGCTAGTGCTGTGCCTGGGCATGTCCCCGCTTTGTTTATTCCTTTGGCTTATTATTTTGTTTGACTATTTATTCCTGGCTGCCTTTTTCTCACGGTGGCTGTGTTTATTTAGCACGGCTAGCCTGGAGCCCGCTGGGCTCACACACCGCTGCCAAGCGGAGTCGTAACCCCGGCACGGCAAGTGCAGCCACGGGAGCTCCGCGCTGAGGTTTCCCCAGTGCCTGGCGGGGTGTTTGCAATGGGTGGGACAGTGTTTCAAGGGGACAGTGGGCAGGGAACAACAGGGTACAGTAGGGTGGTCACACATGCATGGTGCTGTTGGTGTTGCCAGCACACAGCCACACCAAAGGGCTTTGGCACCTGTGTGCCTTCCCACCAACATGGCCCTGTGGAGCTGGGGTGGCTGCGCCAAGCAGAGAAACCCTGGGTGGGAAGGAGACAAGCTTGGAAAGCGTCAGGGTGTCCCAGAAAGTGATGCCACCTCCCTGCTGTCAATGGTGCTCCTGGGGGACACCGACCCCACCAGTCCCAGAGCCTGTCTCCCCACAGTAACAGGGTGACGTGGAGATGCCAGCAAGCCGTCAGCTCTCCTCCCAGCCCCAGCTCAACACTCCGTCCCCAGGCCCCACACAGCATCCCCTGTGGTGGCAGCCCCTGAGGACCCAGAACTCAGGGTCCTCTCGAGGCTGAGGATGCGGCTGCGGCTGGGGG
>NW_010334199.1:26935-29018 GCF_000700745.2 Antrostomus carolinensis
GGGGGCCGCGGAGCCATGGCAACCCGGCAAGGATGGGGGTTGCCATGGCAACAAGAGGCGCAGCATCTGGAGCCGGCTTTGGGCAAGGGATGCTCCAGGTGGGGTGGGAGGCAGGACCAGGGTAGCCCCGGGGCTGAGGGATGCCAAAGCCTTGGCTCAGGGTCCAGGAAAGCCCCCTACTCCAAGGGCTGCCCCTGGCCCGCAGTGCCTGGAAGGGGTGGGCTGGCGGGTCCAGGCCCTGTGCTTGGCCCTGCCACAGCCCTGCTGTGCCCACTGCCACTGTCACCTCCAGCTGCTCCCAGGCAGCCCTGGCAGGATGCAGTGCCAGTGCCTGTGTGCTTGGTCCAGGGGAGTGACCAGCTCTGTGGGACATGCAGAGCCAAGCAAGGCTTCTTGGCTTTTTGCAGCAAGGAGGGTCTGCTGAGCATCTCTGCATGCTTCAGACACAGCCATGAACCCCAAATGTCTCATCACCCCACTTGGGGGTCACTACCTGCCAATTGGGAATGGCTCTGTGGGGTCAGGCTGGGACACAGGGCAGGGTTCAACCCCTAAATCCCTCCGTTTTTGGAAAGCATCTGCTCCCCGTGACTACGGTGGGCACCAGGCTGTCCCCAGCTCAGGGCTGGGTGTGCAAAGGGTGTCTGCCCTGGAGTTTCAGGTGTGACCCCCTAAAATGTCACTAATGGGGTCAGAAAGCCTGGTCAGCAAAGGTGCCAGTGTGGGTGGTGGGCTGTGTGAGGACCCCACCATGGGGCATCACCAATTGACATCCCCACCTTGGTCCCCCAGCCCCATGGCTACCCCCTTGTGAGCACATCCCACCATGCCTCGTCCCACCACGCCCCATCCCACCGCAGGTCTGGGAGGCAGCGAGGGGAAGAGGGTGATGGGAGGCAGCGGGAGGAAACGGACCTCCCAGCTGGGGAACATGCAGGAGAGTGACATTTGCCAGATGCCGATGCTGCTTTTGATAAAGAGTGGGGGGCAGTTTTCTGCCCGCAGGCACCCACGTTTCCCACACCTCCCAGCAGCTGGGGCTGAGCCTTGGCCCCCAGCCCTGGAGCCTCCCACCCCCCCAGTGCTGTCCTGGCAGAACTGGAGCCGCGCAAGGCCGGACACCTCCTTTCCCTTTTGGACCTGGTGGGCTGCAGAGCAGGGGGCAAACACTGCTTTCTTTTTCTTTTTTAACGTAGCATTTGCCAGCATGTGATGAGACCGGGCTGATAGAGGAGTGGACAGTGTCATCTGGACAGTTGCAACATACACCCTGCAGCAGATGGACTGGGCCAGCTCTGCAAACACACAAATCTCATCGGATTTTTCCCAAGGGCTCATCCCTAGTGCAGGAATCAGCCCAGGAACCAGGTTTCCATCCACCCTTCCTCCTCACAATGCCTCCCAGAGCTCGGGTACCCGGCAGGCTGGGCCCTTTCCCCCTGCAGAGATGGTGGCTGAGCTCTCCTGCGAGCGAACAGGGCTAGAGGCCGCTGGCAAGAGCTCGCAGCGATTCTGCCCTGGAGCTTGCGGCTGGGCTTTACATCCTAAGCCTGCTTCAAACTTTGCACTGGGAGAAGTGATTTGTCTGCAAATGTTATGTGGTTAAAATAAATGCAGAGAATTTTAATCCTGGGAATTTGGAAAGTAGGAGATTTAAAATAACAAAACCCTTTCATATGGCACTTAATCCAAAATTAGCTGGGTTTTAAGTTTTATGGCGGTAGCTGATCATTCCTCGGCCACCTCCTGCTCGGCTTGGGAAGCCAGGGGCTCCCCAGATCCTGGGAGCAGGGGGCAGCAGGGGCTGCAGGATGGGCTTTCCCTGCCACACCGTGCCAGGGCGGTGCCGGAGCAGTGATGCACTCCTTTTTTGTTGACGTGGAATGGATCTCCCACAGCTACTTAAGGTTTTAATTGCCCTGTGATTAAAGTTTTCATTACTAAGCAATTAGCACCTGAAATTTTAAGTGCTGAAGTGTTTAACTGCATCCTGAAGCTGCCAGAGGTTGAGGGGTGGTGGATGTGGGTGGGACGGGAGAGGGTTTTGAAGTGGGGACCAGGAGTGGCAGGAGGTGGCCGCCTC
>NW_010334199.1:29114-31698 GCF_000700745.2 Antrostomus carolinensis
GCGCGCAGGGGGCCTGGGAAGGAGACGGGCTGGAGCCGGCGCTGATCCGGCGGGAAACGCGCCGGCTGGGCGAGCTGGCAGGCGACGGAGCTCCCTGCCCTGGGAACGGGGCAATGGGGTCCCCTCTTGTGCTGGGGATGGCGTGGGGACCCCCCCAGCAGCCACACAGCTGGGGCAGCCTGCTCAGGTGTTGCCCCTCTGGGTGCTGCCCATCGGACAGGGGACACGGAGATGCCACCTGATGCCACAACGGCCCTGCTGCAGCGGTACCCAGCCCAGAAACAGGGGGGATCCCCCCACCCCAGCTTCCCGCATCCCCAGCACAGCTGGTGACCAGGCAATGGAGGCCTCTGGCAGGGTTTTTTCCGCCCATCTACTCGGTGCCACCCTTCAAACACAGGTCCCCGTATCTATCTCGTGGCGATGCGCTCCCGGGGCTGGCTGCACTGCACTCCCTTCTGTTTGTTTTAAAACTCTTGCTGGGTAATTTCATTTGATGCCCCTTAGATCTTCTGAGAAAACAGGAATAATTGTTCCCTAATCACCTTCTCCTTATTAAGTTGCAGCTGAGGTTTGCTGCATGCAAACGAGGTGAGGGGCGGTGCTGGGCGCAGCGGGCAGGGTGCGTGGGTGCACCCGTGTGCATGGCCGTGCTCTGACACACACCGTGCGTGTGCCCGTGGGATGTGGACCCATCACCGGAGCACCTCGAGGCTGTGTTTGGAAACGGGGAGTGAAAGTCAGGCTTGCTCCAGCGAGATGGGATCTCTGGGTGGGAAATTTCTCACAGAGAGAGGGCTGGGCTGGGAGGTTCGTCCTCTGAACGTCCGTGGATGTTGCTGGTGTTCAAGGCTTTCCTTTCGTCTCCTCAGCAGGTCCGACCGCTCCGGGGGACACCGTGGGCACCGCAGCTTTGCCGTGCGGGCTGGAGGGCTCTTCTAAGGCAGAGCATCCCTAACTCAGGTCAGTGCTGCGGACATGCTCCTCTGCGTACCCCACATCCCCACGTGGCACCCTCATCCCATCTCTGCCCACAGCCAGCAGACACGGTCCCTGTCGCAGCACTGCCCAGCTCCAGCCACCACCACCCCGAGGTGCCAGGGAGGTGTCGGTGGAGTGGACCAGGGCTGGCTGCGTGTGTGCAGGGACATGGCAGGGCTGGGGGATGCCTGGGTTCCTACGTGCGTGCGTGTCACCCAGCCAGGACATCACCCCGTCCCCGGGCTGTCCTCAGCACCCAGCCCTTGCACAAGCAGGCACATGGCGTCGCGAAGGCAGCCCAGCGGCGCCGGGAGGCCGGCCCCTGCCAGCAAATACCACGCAGTTACCACAGTTATTTCCTATTGTGCAGGCGCCGGAGCCCTGCCAGCGCTGCTCCCCAGGCTGCCCAACGGCTGCGACACCCCGGCAGAGAGCTGGGGCTCCCCAGCCAGCTACCTGCACCGCTCCCACCTGCGTCCCGAAATCCTCGGCCCCCGTCCGGGACGTTGGCACTGCGCCCGCCTACACCGGGGGAGTGGGAGCCCCCCGGGAGAAGCTGGCTGGTGGCACCAGCCCGGTGGGAGCAAGGGGGGGGCTCATTAATTACAGCGAGTATGGAGAGAGGGGATTATATGGAGCATCCTCCCCCCCTCTCCCTGCTCTAATTTCTCATCCTTTTTCTGAAATAAATTCCTTTTGGGCTGAAATTTGCCAGGCATGGCTTGACTCCAAGGGGAATTCTTGAGGAAAGTTTAAGTAAAATTGGTTCAGCCATTTTTAAGTTATTCAAGTGTGAATAAGCAATTTCCCCATGTGCTCCGTTCAGAAATGTTGTGCTTGGGTAACTCAGACCTCTGGAATCACAGAATAAATGAGGTTTCTGCATCTGGCTAAGCCGGCAGGCTCTAGCTGCAGGGGTTGGGACCGCGTCTGGGGCGGGGAGGATTTCCCGGGGAGACGGCAAATCTGCCCACTCTGACTCTGGCCCGTGTTTAAGTTTCTCGGTGTCTCCATCAGCCTCCACCACCCTCCTCCCCCGCTGGCACGGCACCGAACCTCAGCACACTTGTTAACGGTGCCGGCTTTGCCGCTCGCTTCTCCGTTGCTCATCTCCCCGAGTGACAGCGTGTCCAAACCAACAGCTTCTGCTTCTTTGCTCAAACTTGTGTTTTCCACCAGGGCGACGGGTGCCGCTTTGCTCCCCAACTGCTTCCTCTTACCTGGAGAGCGCAACGCCCCACTTGCTGCTTCTCCTGTCCCTCGCAGAGATTTATCACAGTCATAGGTCATGTCCTGTCTTAAATTAGCACACTGGCTCTCTCGAGAAAGGCTTTTCCCTTCAGGAACCGTGCCTGGCGGTGCTGGGGAGCTGTGGCAGCCCTTGGGGCATGGTGTCCTGGCGAGGCTCCCCGTATCTCCCAGGGAATGAAAAAAAAAACTGGAATTGCTCTCCAAATTTTCAGTAGCCCAGGCCCATGCCAATCTCTCTGGCCAGAGCCTGGGAAGCCAAAGCTTTCTGGGACAAGGAACAAAAATGCCCATCCATGGCCCTGGTGGGTTTGTGCAGCAGAAGGATGAGGCGATACGGATGCACTCTGCATCC
>NW_010334199.1:31746-32060 GCF_000700745.2 Antrostomus carolinensis
CACAGCAGCCCCGCTGTGCCAGCGTGGGGCCAGGGCTGTGGCTGCATGGTGAGGGAGTTTCTGGGGCAGGTTTCCGGGCTGGGAGCACTGCGGTGAGGTGCTGCTTGCAGATGGCAAGCCTCTGCAGTGGGGACAGCCCAGATGGCTGTGCCAAGGCGACAAGGCTGCCTGGGGTGATGCACCCAACCATGATGCTCCCCTATTCTGGACCTGCTGGAGCTGCCAGCCACCCTGGGGACCAGGGGCATGAAAATGTTCCAAAACCAGAGCCTCGGGGGATTTTGCTCAGCCCTCAGCCAAGGCCAACCCTCCCC
>NW_010334199.1:32092-32331 GCF_000700745.2 Antrostomus carolinensis
CCCGCCCCACACCAGGCACAGCGGGGATGTGTCTGTCCTAAAGGATGTGGCAAAGCCCTCTCCAGCCACAGGGACACTGTGTGTGCACCATGCCGAGGGAGCAGAGTCTGACCCACCCCAAAACCTCCCCATGGCAATGGGGGGAGAGAACAGGGAGAGGACTAAGGCACCCACAGACCTGGAGGTCATGGCTGCGTGCATGGTAGCTGGCACCATCTCCCACAAGGAATGTGGTGGGG
>NW_010334200.1:0-14602 GCF_000700745.2 Antrostomus carolinensis
AAGTCCTTCTCCTCAGGGCTGTTCTCCATCCGTTCTCTGCCCAGCCTGTGAGTTGATTTGAAGAGGAGTTTGATCTCAGCCCTGAATCAGATAACGTGGAACTTCTTGCAACAGAAGGGAGTTGCACAGCAAGTCTGTCAGGGCAGGATGTTTCTGACAGTACACTAAAAAGCTGCCTTGACAGTGAGCTGTGGAAAAGTGAGGCATTAGAAACACATGGTAATAATATGGGGTTTGTGTAAGAATTAATAATGTAACTGCAATCCTGTTGTGCCTGTAGAATTGCACTGTCTATGAAGTGTCAATAGCTGTGTTTTCTTGTTTGAGTAGGAATGACACTGGCACTGGAGAAGTTGTTAGTGTGAGATGGTCACAGTGAGAGGTTTTCCCAAACCCTTTCCTGTAAATGCTGTTAGTGCTACACAGATACAGAAAAAGGGCAGTGTAATACAAAAACCCCGATCATACAGAAAGGGCAAGGGCTGTGCGTATGTGCAGTGCATGGTGCCAAAGTTTTCTGGCTCTTTTCCTTCATTCTTTTGTTTATCTTCTTTAAATTGCAGGGCACGAAGGGCTAATGAGGATGTATTTTCTGGTAGCCAAAATACCATAAAACTTACGCATTTGCTTTAAATGGGGAATGTGCTGGGGGTGTGATGGGGCTGTTTTGGTTTTGTTTTCTGTGCTGCTTGGTTATCAAGTTCTGTACTGACATTTTAATACTTACTTCAGACATGGTCATAGACATTCTCTTTCTAAATCTGATAAGGGCACAGTAACCCGTGGAACCAGCCCGTGCCTGTAACTTGATCAGGGACAAGCAGCTATAGGGAAAGCTATGCTGCTGCAGTATCCATTGCTGTCAAATTGAAAATGGTGCCTAAAACAACAGCAAGTCTGGATTTGTGTATTTGCATAGGTTTGGGTTAATAGAAAAAGGTGTATTTTATTTGTGCATGTATTTGAGTGTATTTCCATGGTGAAAATGTGCTGTTCTTTGAATGCTCTTTCTCCCCACTCCTGCGTGAAGTGAAGACATCAGTCCTTCCCTAAAAAACATCATGGCTGTTCCTGATGTTCCAGTTCTGTTTCAGTCTGGCCAGTTTCCACTGGGCAAGTTGCTGAAGTCTCCCGTTAGACCAAAGACAGCAATAAACTCTAGGGGGGCTGGGTGATGTTAAGGCCAAATCGCGCCCGCTCAGTCAGCCCCCGGCTTTGCCTGTCTGTGCGGGCTTCTCCCATCCCCTCCCATCCCACCCCACACTGTGTTGCAGTTGTTGGGTGCCAAGACCAATCTGGTGCTATATGCCAGTATCAGTAACGTACATAATTTGAAGCCAAATTTATGTTCTTTTGCTGTTCTACATCAGAGAGAACCTCTCTCTTATGAAATAACGTATTTACCTAAAAAAAATATAAAACACATTAGTTTTAAATTCCATTATCTGACTTCATAAATGATAGAAAATTTATCTTCAGTGATTTAACAACTTTAGGACTGTATTTGATTAAATATCAATCAGTGCTTGACATCTGAACAATTTAGAACCTTCTCCCTTTGGAAAGAGAAAGGCAGCACGAGTGACCAGCCCGGAGTTCCGATGCGTGTAATTTTAAGTAGATGGGTCTCTGAAAGCACGTGGCTATGTTGTGTTTCCCTAACAGATAGTTCAGCTTTCTAAAAATACATGATGGTGGTAATTTTATTTCAGCTGTTTAACCAGTGTTAGGTAAATGAAATTTGCAGAATTTAAAAACAGCTTGCTAATTAACTGCTGTGGTTTGTTCTTTGTATTATTTTCTCTCTAGATCAGTCATATTGTCATCGGCTGCAACACGACATGTATTTTCTTACAAGCAATAGCCGACTGAATGAGCAAGTGGTTGATAAAATTATTCTTCAGCTTAACAGAGTCTACCCCCAAATCCTTACCAATGCAGAAGCAGAAAAGGTAATTTGATGAATTTTAGTATATCTCTGAATATTGCATTGTTTTTGCAGGTTGGAAGCTCAGCTGCCCTCTTCCTGACTGACTCTTGGTGCCACGTGCAGCCAATCTTCCTCACCTCTTCCTTGCTGACCACTTGTATCTGGGATCTCATATCAGAGAAGAAGTCACAGGGCTGGTGTGTTCCCTGTGCCAAGTGGTTATGAGAGCAGGCACTCAGCTTAGTGCCACGGTCCCTGCTGTGATGCCTGATGCTGTGCATGCAGAAGCACGCTATCCTGTCACCACTCTGTGGGCAGGATTGCACCCGTGGCATCACCAGATGCCCTGCGTGCTGCCTCCTCACATGAGTTGGTGTGGAGTGTCATGTCAGATTATCCCTCTGCTCCGCTCTCGTAAGGCCCCACCTGGAGCACTGTGTCCAGTTCTGGAGCCCCCATCACAAGAGAGACCTGGAGCAGCTAGAACAAGTCCAGAGGAGGCCACCAGGATGATGCGAGGGCTGGAGCAGCTCTGCTGTGAGGACAGGCTGAGAGAGTTGGGGCTGTTCAGCCTGGAGAAGAGAAGGCTCCGGGGAGACCTTCTAGTGGCCTCCCAGTACCTGAAGGGGCTCCAGGAAGGCTGGGGAGGGTTCATAAGGGCAGTTAATGACAAAACAAGGGGAAATGGGTTTAAGCTGAAAGAGGGGAGGTTTAGATTAGATATTAGGAAGAAGTTCTTCACAGTGAGGGTGGTGAGACAGTGTCCCAGGTTGGCCAGAGAAGCTGTGGCTGCTCCTCCCTGGAAGTGTTGAAGGCCAGGTTGGATGAGGCTTTGAGCAACCTGGTCTAGTGGAAGGTGTCCCTGCTGCTGGCAGGGGGGTTGGAACTGGATGATCTTTAAGGTCCCTTCCAACCCAAACCATTCTATGATTCTATTATCTGTGCTGCATCCATCTGGGTCCAGAAAATCTTCTGTATTAGCTTAATCAGTTTTATTGCTGATTAGTGTGATTAATAACTCGGAGTATTGGGAGAGAAGGGGGGGCATTAGTCACACCTGTAAGTGTGGGAGCTGTGGGAAGTGGATGGAGTTAGTAGCATCTTCCAGCTGTGCCACTACATGTGGAGGAAGGCCACCCTCTCTGGCATGAAGCTTTCAGAAATGAGTAGCTGTTTTTAGGGAGAAAGATCTTTTAAACTTGTGTGGAGTTAAAGTTTAAGTCAGTTAAAAGCTCCCCAGATTCTACTTAAAATGGTTTGTACTTGTCCTCTCCTGGACTTCATTGTCTGCACAAGGCTTAAGGTTTTGGCATATCAGTAACATTAGGAAAAATAGGTCTGATTCTGTCATAATCAAAGTCCATGGGGATGAATAGTGTTTTGGTGGTGTAGAGCAGTTCTAGATCATTAGCTGAGCCAGTCTAGGCACTCAGTTATGATAAACAGTGTGATGTGCACAATTCAAGATCATCTCATTCCCTGAGGAGCTTCAAAATAAATGCATAAAGAATCTGTGAAACGTAATTTGTGACTTGTGCATTTAGCAGGCAGAAATGAACTGCTTCTGCATAGGTCCAGGCAAGTTTCTGTCAGCTCTTGTGAGTGTTGAGGAAGCTTGCAGTCTCGGCTCTATCTGGTAGACCTTGTGGGAAATGTGTCAGAATAAGGAGTGTTGTATAAGGTATGTTGCAGGAATTGATCCTCACGAAGTCTTCTACAAAGGTTATCTACTGTACTGGTCTGAAATACAGTGTTTTACTGAGAACGGCTTTGGACATTTTCCAAATAACCTGAAATCAGTTTGATGTGTGTAAGGCTAAGTACATGTTTTTATTCTCTTTATAAAGGCTCCTAATATTCATCACATTTTGGACAGCAGAAAAAAAAGTACTTTCTTCTGCAGCTGATTGACCATGTTGCCTGAATAATAAGAATTGTACATGTTGCACTGGACATGCGGGAGCTAATTGTGCTGAAAACAATGAAACGTAATTTTGGGATGATAAACACTCCAATATTGGGACTAATATAAGCAGTATAAAGTACCTTTTTGAGTGATCATTACTAGGCAACTAAGGGAAAACTCAAAACCATAAAACTTTATTATAAAATTTATTGATACTTTCTATCAGCAGCTGTCTGAATAGCAAGTACCGCGTTAGTTTGAATGCAGAGAAAACGTTAAGTGTCAGAGTATCTGTCAATCAGGACAGAAAAAAGAATGAGGGAAGGCAAAGGCAATATGGTCTCCATCAAGCAGTGCTGACCAGCTGAGCTCAGTGTCTTGAAGACTACTGTGCAATGCATGTATGTCCTTTTTAGGTGTCCCTCTTTTTTTTTTTTGGCCCATTCTTTTAGTAATTATAAAACAACTTCTGTATCTTCACTCCCTGGCATACTGTGAAGTGATGTAAAGTTGATCTCCAGCTGTTGTAATCTCTCTTCTGATGAGTGCTTTTCTCTTACAGTTCAGGAATCCAAAGGCATCACTCCATACCAGGCTTTCAGATCTGATAAAGCACCTTCAAAAGAAAGGAGAGAGACACTGTCAAGAGTTTTACAGGGCTCTACAGATCAATGCTGAACAGCTGTATAATGACCTGCCAAGCAGGAAAATCTTGAGTGAGTTGATTTGTAAGTTGATTGAATTGGGGATTTCCTCATCAATGTATTACAAAACTTTATTTCAGATGAGGTTTAGGTGATTTAAATAACCTGTTTAGTTTATCTAAATAACTTAATTCTTTCTGACTGGAATTTTCCAAAAACCATAAGGGAATTTGACTGCATAGTTCTTGTTATTTGTTGACCAGTGTAGGCAGCCCAAAACTCTTTGTTTTGAAATATGAAGTATGTCTTTAAAACAGTTTACAGTGTCTATTTTCATAGTGTTTGCTTCTTAGTGGCTTGTTTATTTTCTTTATGTTTATTCTGACCTGTAGCACATAAGAACATTACAGACCTCAAATTTGTTAAGCTCAAAACAGTGGTGACCCAGAAGCTTGGCTTTCCCTCAGTCCTTAAATTTCCTAGTTGTGTCTAGTTTGGCATGAAGCAAACATTCATGGACCCTTGCAGGGATGAACTGTGATATTAATCATTTGGGACTTGTTTTGTGTACCTGACAGTCCTGACTGATGTCTGTAAATCTGCCCCCAAATATATAGATGTATGTACTTCAGAAGGACTGAGGCTCAGACAGATTTGATTCTATACTGCAAAGGAGCTCATTTCTTTAAGGAAAAATATCAATATCCCTGATAAAATTATTTAAGGGTAAAATATCCCTGACTTGCCAGCCTGGGATAATGATGCTTGCTATGTGTTGGTGCTTCTATTTCCCCTCCCCCCCCCTCCCCACCTAACCTACTGGAGGAAAGAACAATGTACCAAATGGATGGGAAACACATTCAGGCATCCCACACACTGAAATAACTTGAGGAGCTTGAGGGAAAGCTCCCACATTTAACTTAATGAAGCTGCAAAGGGACTGCAGTTTAAAAAATCCTTATAAAGTATCTAACAACACTAATGCTTCACTGGTCAATTGATTTCTAGTTGTAAGAAACTCCACAGTGAGGTGCCGGGGTAATTTTAGACGTGTGGGTCAAACTCTAGTGAGATTCAAACAATTGCACCAAAACTCCATTGGTTTAAAAAGAAACAGCTAGAGCTCTTTTATTTCTGGAGTGAAAATGGCATGTAAAATTGTAATTACCTTTGAAGATACTGCATTGTCTAGCTTTGTTTCACCTTTAATTTTAAGGAAAAAGTTTGTATCTACCCGTCACAAGTATATACTGGTGGAAGATGGCACCATTCTCCTGCCTGCACAGGGGGGCTGCAAAGTTACCCTAGGTCTCCACGTCCGTACCAGAACCCTCCTGAACTGTGAAAGTCTGGGCTCATCCCTGCCTCAGAATCTCACATGAGCATGAATCCCGATTGATTCAACTTCCCAGCAGCTTTAAGGCAGCACTTTTGATCTGATACTCACCTTGCAGAAGTCATGCCCTTTGAGGGAACAGGCTCTTAAATCAAATAGTCTTGGATCTATCATTTTTACTCGGTGAGAGCTCAAGAGCAACAGGTTTTTCTTCCAGGCTGACTAGAAGGCAGCAGACAGTCTTTATTAATTAAGAGCAACTTAAAAAGTCTTAGTGTAGCCACTAAGAATAAAATTTGGAGAGTGTGTTGATGATTTATGAGTTTAAGCTCTGTTAATGTTCAGTAACACCTTCTACAGGCCATTTCTGAAAACATTGTAACATACGTGTACACAGTAGCCAAGGCCTGACTACATCCCATATAGATGATCTGAATTCATTTGGGTACTAGAAGTAGCGTAGCTGTGTCCAAGGTCACCCATACCCATAAAACTCACACTGGAAGTTTGGCAGATAGTGTGAAGATGAAGTCTCACATTGCCTTGTGCTGTTGTCACACCTGACAAAGCAGCTGAGAGGAGGCTTGCGCAGGGTGTCTGTCTGCGCTTTTGCTAGAACATAAACGTGCTCGTCCTTGCACCTGATTTACGTGGTTACTTCTGAGACCTTTTACTCCAGTAGCCACATGAATAGGCAGGGTTAGGGCTTCTCATATTCAGACTGTGCATAACAAGTAGATGTGCTTAGAAGTGCTTCACAAAAAAAGAAACAAAACCAAAAACAGAGCTGTTTGTAGTGCCCCAAAACTGTTTGGCTGCTGTTGTATTATGCAAAGGGACTCCAGTAACCATCATAAGTCATTAAATTCTCTGTATCTTGGTACACCCTCTTATGTTATCATCCTCAGAATGATGAGAATAATTTAAATAACTGAGTTAAAATAGTACTACATGCTGAGATTTGCAGCTTCCTTATACTGACCTGAGAAGGAAATAATGAGTTGATTGTGTTCACATATTTGCTGCTTCTTCTGAGTTCTGTAACTAAAACAAATGTTTGTATTCTGGATTGGATGGTGGATAAACATCTGTGCAGCATTTTGAGCTAAAACTGCAAACCATTTTATTCTTCAGGAAAAGCTTCTTTTTCAATATGAGGTGTTATTTCACATTTAAGTGAACTTGGACATTATCCTTCAGACCTCTAACGTGTACAATTTTTATGTTACTCCTAGCTGCAGTTGTTAAATTTGTCACATTTAGCACAGAGCATTTACAGAATTAAAAGTAGAAGTCGTAAATGTGAAGAAAAATGGGAATTCCTAACATGGGGACTTTGTTCTAAATGCAGACTGAACTGAAACAAGCAGCATTATAAACACCAGGAGAAATTATTGGTGAGGACACTGATGAACTCTGGCCAGGACAGAGTTCTGTAATAGGTTACATGCAGCTGTACATATGAAAAATGTTTTCTACAGAGGAAATCCTTTCAACGATTTCTTTTTCATTTTTTAAACTTTTAAGATTTGTTCCAGAACAAAATTTCTTTGCCTGAAGTGTAATATTGGAAGCGTAATGTTGGGCAATGTCTCGGATTCCCGCTAGAGGGAGGGTGAGGCACACGCTGTGGGCAACTTCAGAGCTGTTGGGGCCAAACAGGCTCTTCCCAGTGACTCAGAAAATGTTTTTATTTCTCTCAGTACTGCATAGACTAGACAGATAAAGGATCAGATCATCCTCACACAGCGACAGCCTGACAAAAGTGCAGAGACTGGGCTGTGCTCCGCTGGGAAGTGTGAAGATTTCTTAGCTCAAGTACATGGGGAGGAGATCCCTCAAAATGGGCAGGCTGTGCGAGATTGCTGTTGAATGGGAGTGCACCATGGAGGCTTTGCAGCAATCCTTTCTGCTTCAGTGACACCTCAGCTTTGCAGCAAACTGCTTCAGATGTTTCTGTTCTGCTTGAATGCCATGCCCTGTGACCCCACCAGGAGGGATGTGCTTAGCATGGGAGATGGATGGTTACCATCTAACACTGGTTGACAGCAGGTCCCCTTTGCTGACTTGGCATACCGGGTGATTTTCCAAGACACCTCACCTAGCTCCAGATTGTCACGTAGAAGGAAAGTAGAAGAAGGAACTCAGTTGAAACCAAACAGTTTCAAATGCTTCACTATTGACAGCCAAATTTGTAGCTTTCATTCCCCGCCCCCCCCCAAACTCTCTTGACCACAAAGAGATTTGGCTAAAAAAGTTCTTTTGCAGATTCATGATGCATTAAAGGAAAATTATTCCTCTGCCATTTATGGTGACAGCAGTGTTCTTTGGTTGCACACACATTCTGCAGACAATGTTACCTCCACATCTGTGTGACAAAAGCACCCCTAGAAAACTGCAGGTCTTTCTGCCCAAGCTAGAAACTGCTTTATTACTGCTAACTATTGAACACCTTGTCTTAAGGTCAACCTCCTTTTCTTCTGGAATTTGCAGAAAGATAGAGGCAAAAAATTATTTGTGCCAAATATTAGCATGTAGTACCTACAGACTTTGAAAGAAGCTGTTCGTGTCTTTAGCTGAGACCAGAATTCAGATAAATAATCTGCGCCAAGCAGTTTGTTCCAAGTGTTTCATCTGCCAAATACATTAATGCCCAGAGATTTGCTCAAGAACAAAGAATGGTGATACATTAAATTATAGGGGTGTTTTCAGATTAGCACTTATATTAATAAATTGTTTGTATTTATTACAATGAAAATTTCTGGCATTATGGAAGGATTAGCTCCTGCTTTCCTCACTTGGGAATCAAGTGTAATGTTACTTAGGTGGTTAGTGCTTAACCAGATGAGAGATGTCGCTGCAGCTATTTTTAGTTGCATTCAAATGACTATGTGCCTATGTCTTTTTATCAACATATATCCATATTTAATGACAGCGATGATTAACCTTTGGAGGGGTTAATATTTTTATTTGGATATTTTTCTCAAGTGTGTTGTTTTGCGTGATTTTGCATGGGCTGATTATGTTCATTTGTTTGCTTGAGCTGAGTACTAACTTTTCATGTGTTGCTTTTATTTCTAGAAACCACAGATTCCACAGAGATAGACACTGACAAGGAGAAATATATGCTAAATGACAGGGGTAAATAAATGCATACAGTGTCACCGGATGGAATGGCTTTGCAGATTATGATGCAATTTATTTTATCATGTAATTTGCATTTCATGTAACAAATAGTTTTGTTTTATGATGTCTTTACTGTCACAAGTTAAGTGGAATTAATGGAGGAAAACGTACTGAGCTGCTGTTGAAGAAACCAGTGCCAGGAAATGCAAAAGACTGTAGAGTTTAATCAATATTTACAATGGTATTTTTACTTACACTGTTATAGCTAAACTCTTCATTTCCTATGGTTTCTTCAGTGCTTGGGTAGTAAGGTCTATTCAGCTGCTGTCATTTTGCCTAAGGCTGTCAATAATTTTTTTTATATAACTTTCGTATTTTTCCAGTTTTTTTAAGCTTTCAATTTAAGTTCAAGTCATTTGAAAACAAAGACAGGAAGGAATATGAGCAAAGGAGAACTTAAATATATTTTCCTTGGGAAAACATGTTAGTTTTTTTTCCTTCTTCCTCTGTTCAGTGCCCAGATTAGAGGCAAATATTTTATTCACTGAAAGATATTTTGAAAATAAATAGAAGATGTGAAAGAAAGCTGAAGAGTTTTAAAAATTTGTGATGAACTATGTTATCATCGATATTTTATTTAGAAATTTGGATACAATTATCAGAGAATAAAAGCATCCTCTAAGAACTTTGCCTTTTTGACAGTTTTCCCCTGGGAGGAAACTGAAACGAGGGGCAGAAACACCATTTAATTCAATGTGTATTTTCACCTGTGCTGTTGTTACTTTGAATATTGAACCAAATCGCTCTTCACATTTTTCACATCGCTGTTGCTGACTGCAGCGTAACAGCACAGGGACATCAGAGAAAGTGCTTGTAAATAAGAAAATTGAATAATTTCCATTCTTACTCATGTTGATGAAAGAACTGGCCTCAGACTGGACGTAGTCTGGCTGTGAGCCACCCTTGTGGGGAGGTTACATCCGAAGGAGCAACCAGGTCCTTGCTCCTTTGCTGTTTCTCCCGTGTCCTTGTCCTCGTTGTCAGCTGCACTCATTTGTTATCCTGCAGTACATTTGTCCTTAAATTGACAGGTGAAGTTTAATTGTAGCTGTATTCATAGTGAAGTAGTAAATAAAAGTGGAATCTTAGATAATAAAGCAGCAGATATAAATCTTTATGAGGTTTTGTCTGTGGATAAGTATGAATTAGAAAGGTTTTATTGAACGTCAATACTGGCCATCAGCGTTAAGCTGCATGTCATTCCAGGCAGGCACCTGAAGGAAATGTTTCCAGTGGGAGATTTGTTTTAGGTTTGTGTGTGGCTCTGCTGAATTTGAGCTTCCACCAGAATTGTAAACAGGAACAAGAATATTTGCTTTTGTCACAAAAGTGGAATTTGTGGAACATCTGTGGGGAAAAAAAAAAGGAAACCCAAAAAATCTGGTTCTAAGGAGCTGCAGTCTCATCTGATGTGCTCTTACCCACAGGCAGTGCCTTGGCCCAGGAGGAGCTATTTATAGAGTGAGATGCTGTGCTGTGTGCAGAGGTCCCAGTAGTCTCCTTAGTGTTTTGTTGTCGTGTTTAAAGGGGTTTTTGCACAAAGTTTTAGAGTGAGAAAACATCTAAGGAAGCTTTCGCTTACATTTTGTAGGGTATAGCTAGAGGAACAGAGACAAACAGTGAATAGTGTCAGAGCAACTGTAGTAAAAATTAATTAATTATAGTAAATGTGCTTCCTAGCACAGTAGCTACCGAATATACATAATTGTGAATGTGTTAGCTTCATCTGAATACACTTAATTATGCATATTAATAGCAATTTATGATTTATGAACTGAGCTAAGCTTCCACTGCTCTGTTCTGTCTTAATGCGTTTCCTTTTTCATTTTCTTTAGGTCCCGTGTTTTTCCTCGCTTGTTTTAGCGTTGCTGCAGGTTTTGCCTTGTTTTGGTATTGCTGTAACTCAGGTAATCTGCTCCGGCGGTTTTTCTCTTAGCGCGGGACGGGACGCGACGGGACGGGAGAGCAGCGTGCCTCTTGATCTAACATGGCTGACTTAATAGAGCAGGTCAAGGTGTCATCATTCATTAATGAGGTTAGGATACAAATTGCGCTTCAGACATGCCGAGATATAAATAATAGATAGTTTGTCTACAGAGGATGCCACAAATAGGGGCTCTTTTTAAAGACAGTAGTCATGTGAGCTCCTGTTGCTATAGCAATGGGTCATGATTCCCAGGGGTAATGAGACAGACCCAAACCTTCTGGCTTCCACATGCCTTGGAAGCTGGTTGAAGCATGACAAGTGCCAGGGCTGGAGGTCACTGGCTCGATTTACTGAGCCCAGGCAGCTACAACCGTTGCCCCTGTTGCTGACTCTGGGTGTTGGCTCTCCCCATCAGCTGAAAGTTGCCTGCTTCACCGCAGACAGCAGAGCTCCTGCTCCTCTTTACAGTCCGACCTTCCACTCACCCAGTGTTGTGATAAGAGTGGCAGCTCTAGGCAGGAAGTGCATTGATGCATCTACACGGATCAGCTTGAGCGAAGCAATGAGTCAGTGCTAGTGGGGGAGATCCAGGGGGAGAGAGCTGCTGATTCAGAGGGGTCCCTTTCTCTCAAGTCTTTGCCTGGTGCTGCGGGAGGTGCCAGTCTTCCCATGGGAGATGGGGAGCAGAATCCAAACTCCATTTTGCTTTAGTGCCTTCTGCTCCTCATACCCTGGTCACAGCAGTTACAGTTGGACATTGTTCTGTACTATTTTTTTCCCCATAGCTGTAGGTTACAGTAGCATCAATTCACGGACATTGCAAGTGATGTGGGAGGCTGGGCAGCGTTACCCTTCATTCCCAGATCACAGTCCCTCAGCTGGGCTGTCCACAGAGTCAGGCTTTAAGGCTGAAAGGGAACCTTTGAGGCTAACCCATGTGTTTCTTTAACTGCCACCACTTCCCTTCATGAGATTCAGTCCCCAGCGTTTAATAGAAGCCTTTTCAGAAAAGTATTCAGGGACTGATAGCAAAAAAACCCCAGAGAATCCATCACTTCCTTTGATCGAAGTTAACTGGCCATAGTGTTAGAAGTGTGTGTCTTATTCTCAGTTTGAACTGGTTTCAGGTCCAGCCTGTCATTTTTGTTAAGCCTTTCTCCACCAGACAGCAGAGCCCCTTAGCCCCTCGTTTCTCTGCCAGCTGACATTTTGTATTTTTACCCTGTGGAGGTCCTTGTGCCTCAAGTCAGCTCTCCACCTTTATTTTTGCTAAAATTCCCACCTAACCTCTCCAGGTCTTTTGCTCCAAGGCTCTTTTTTTCCAGTTGTTGAGGCTCTTCCCTGTAGCAATGCAGTATCTCACTGCCCACGTGCAACAGGCCACCAGACCTGGATGTGGTCTTCCAGGCTGACGTCATCTGGTGCCGTGCTCAGGTGTAAAGCTGCCCCCTTACCTAACTCAGTAATCTCCTCTGAATCCTGACAGATTCATCATTATCCTGTCTTGGCAGTTGATAAATACAATATTAAAGGAAATTGGTTTTCCTCTAGAGTCTTTTTTTTTTTTAATTGATTTTTAGTTTTTGTAGGTGCTGCTTACTAGCTAGAATGAAACTTAACGATGTTCACTTTTTCTTTTTCCTCCCATCTTCCTTCATTTTTTAGATGCAAAAGCCATAGGAAGAGCCAGGAGAATCTTGGGCTTTTCTCCTATTATCATAGGAAGACACGTTAGAAATATTTGTATGTTGTATTTGGAAGACATATCAAGAAATTAAGGAAAAGCTGCCTCTTCGCTTGTCTGTACAGTATACCTGCCAAGGGAAGACAACGGTGCATGAATATTAATGTATTATACTCTTATACCAAAGATTTTATTAACTAGCTTCATCAATAATTATGTTGCCTCAAGATATATGCAGAATTTCAGCTATATATGTCCTTCCTTATGGGAATGGACCATTTATTTTTGTAAATGCTTATTTTAAAATATTTATCGTTTGGATAAAAAATATTTTTAATACAAACTTTAAAATTATATCGTAAGTGATCATGGGTCTTAAGCCATGTTTGCATATGTGTTTTATACTGGAATGAAGGATCACAACTGTTTAAAGAATGCTAGCCTGTCTTTTGTGATAATTAATTTAAGAAAAGCACTTAAAAAACCCACATGCACTCAAAGCCTTACTCAAAAATGGATCTCCATCTCAGGATTGTCCGTTTTGTCTAGATTCTCGATCCTTACTGCCTGAGCTCAGGTGGGCACTGGCACCTATGAAGTTTATCCATGCCAGTTACCTTTGTGTATGCCAGGTACTTGCTGTGTTGTCTAATTCTCCTGTCCGTGCCTTATCCCAGCCTGCCTTGTTCGTGTTCACACTCAGCTGTTGGCCGTGGTTTGAATGTGCTGGAACTGGTGCAGACTGGTTCCCAGCCTGTGGAGGGTCCCAGAGACTGGAATGTCAGATCTGAAGCACTTGAAACTACCAAGAAAACTTTTCAGATTGATTTAGCTTTTCCTTTCCTAGTGAAGTCTACGTATCTATAAACTGAAGTAGTCCAAGATATTTTCCAGGGACTTAAGTGCCATGACATGGGACTTTTTTATGGCCAAAAATACGTGTACTTACTTGAAGAGCATGAGGTTGTTCATAATGTCATTTGATGATGTTTTTCTTCTGTGAGTTGAAACCTGAAAAACTTGCAGAAACCATTGCAAGACTGAAATTCTTGCGGGAGACGCAGGGAGTCAGGGCTGCAGGTGTAGCAGTGTGGGGTTTCTTAGCTTTATGAACCCGACCTTGGTCCTGCCTAGCTCAGTACAAATGACTTTCCACTTCCAGGAGGGAGGTGCTGTAGTTCTGAACTGGCTGTGAGAAATGGCATTTTCAGTGGATAGTTCTTCAGTGACCTTCTCAAGAGCATAAGGGGCTTGGGGAGACCATGTCCCTGTGCTTGGTGAGCATGATGCTTTGTGGCTCTTCCTTCACTGACTGAATGAAGAGATTTCCAGACCAAATCAAACATCATCTGAATAAAAGTTGCAGCTACATCACAAGTTATCATACGCTGGAGGATCCCATGTGAAATTTTTAAGTCATTTGGAGTGATTTTCTCAAAAGAGGCAGACTGAAAATTGTCTTCCAGCTTTAAACTTTATTCATGCTATAAAAATGTAATCTTCTCCAAAGTAAATAATCTTCTAATACCCATATTTCCTTCCAGGACAACACTCACCTGATATAGTAGCAAGCATATAGTCCAGAGGAGGAGTTGAGTACAGGGCCAAATTTGCAAATAAAAGACCCAAAGAGTATTTGCAGGAAATGTCTTAAGAGACAAAAAAGGGCTCAGAGGCTCCTGATTTTACTCTTCTCAGAAAATGTTTTTACCTGTGGCATTGGAGTGTGGTTGGGTCATGAGCCAACCCCACGCAGAGGCAGCCACAGTCTTCGTTAGGTCAGATCTCAAGATGAGACGGTGCATCTTCGTGGTCGTTGCTGGTGTCAGTGCAGCTCGTCTGGAAGCACCCAGGTGGAATGGGAGGGGCTGCAGGGGTAACACCACAGCCGCACTGTGAGTCAGCACAGGCTGCTGGGTTCAGCGTTGGTTCTGACTCTGGGAGCTCCCAGTTGCTGGGTTTACACGGTGAGTGGTGGCTCCACAGCCC
>NW_010334200.1:14635-18605 GCF_000700745.2 Antrostomus carolinensis
TTGCCTGCAGGTTCCCGGCTCTCTCTGTGCAGCGCTCACAGAAGAGTTTTCTGCACAGACAGGCAGACAGACAGATGCCAAGATCAGCACTGGGCCAACGGATGTTGTTTTTAAACACTGAATAACCTGATTGCTGCAGTGTAAAATGTGGAATAAGATAAACACCGTATGAACAAAATAACCCCCAGCAGAGCAGTTTATTTCAACTTCTTTTCCCCTGTCTCCACCCCACCAGCTCTTGCGTCTCTTCGATCTAATCTCCATGGGGAATGTGCTTTACTCTTATTAGGGAGAAAACGGTGACGGAGCTGAGTGTGTTTCCTCCAGAACTGGCAAACCGAGAGGCTGCGCTGCCCTCGTTACACAACAACCTGCTGTTGTGCTGCCTTCCATCTTGGGAAGTGCTTTAATTATATTCTCTTGTTTTCTCTCTGCCTTGCCTTGTGTTTAAGGTGACAACGGGTTTGTTCTGTCCTCCAGCAAACCAGCTTTAATTTCTCCCATTTGAAATGAAAAGTTCCTTTCCCCGCTGCTGCTTACCTCCTATAGCAGCCTCTTTTGAAGGGACTAGAAAAAATACCTCTGAAATCTAAAAGGGTTTTAAATCTTTGCCTTGAAGCTAACTTGAAAACCTCATTAGAGGAACAGTATTCCATTTTACACCAAAAAAAAGCATTATTCAAAGTAATAGCGACAGTCACATCTCAATTTAAAGCCAGAACAGAGGCTTTGCTGCAGCTAGGCAGATTCTTCCTGTTTAGATTATCGACCGTGTTACCTTTTGAATAATAGGTTGCAAATTGTTGTGAGCTTCTACTGAAACCTACGCAAGTTACCCATGCCTTATTTAATCTGAAGGTGAGATTCTGATCTACTTACTGGTTCAAGGATGCCTTCCAGTGCCAGGTCTATAAAACTGCCCCAGGAGCATGCTGGCTGTCCCATGGGACATGGTCCTCCCCGTTCCTTAAACCGAGGGGCTTTCTTGAGCCTTCAAAAGCATATGGAATAGGAAGGTTTACTAAAGGCCATGGCTGTATATCTTCCCTTTCAGAGGTTCCTTGAGACAAGGATGCCGCTGAGGTGGGAAAAAATCCAGGATGAGCCATCCCCAGGGTTCGGGCTGGGAGAAGAGAGGGAAAATGAGTCTTGGTTCATCCCAGTGCTGTTAGTTAAAGGCCCTGACAGCAAAGAAGAGAAAATAATCTGTTCCTTTATTGTGCTAGTTTTTAATTTAAAAAGTAAAAGCGAGGCTAGCCATGAAACTGGCATGTGCATAGGTTGGGAGACACTCATTTTCCTGGAAGATTTTTCTTTCAGGAGCAAATAGCAAGGTTTAATAAACTTCTCCACAGTGCATCTATGCAGTGCATGCAGACAGCAGATGAAGTGATAGTTCCATCTTGAGTTCCTGGAGGAAGCCTCTGTGTACCTGCGTGGGAGCCAGGTCCTAGGCAAGCAGTGGTACTTACATGGAAACAAAGCAAGTAGGGTCTTGGCTAACCCTGGCTTAGCTGCAGAACTCCAGCTTCCCTGTTGAGTCAAGAACAGCTTGGTGTGTGCTGCTGGAAGGGTACTGGTATTTGGGAATGTGCTTTACTTTCTGTGCAGGGAAGTTGTCCTGGTCTGTGTACAATTCAGTGGGTGGTTACGTGTGCTGTTCTTGTGAACGCCGTGGTTCTGCTGCTGCAGACAGCGTGTGTACAGGAGCTCATGAAAAGCAGCCGTGTGTTCATCATACCCTCTCTGACCTCCTGCAGCTCTCGTTGAAGAGGTAAAATGTTTGCTTTTCCCTCCAGCATCAGCAGCGTTGTGCCTTGAGCAGCAGCATGGGCTGAGGAGTCAAACAGCTATTGTGTGAGTGGTGCTCTCCTGGAGGGCTCATCTCGGGTAGGAGAGGAGCAAGGAGAAGCTGTGGTCTCTGCAGGGTGGGAGTGTGTGAGTTAGTGAGCAGTTGGCTTCCCTGCCAGCTTAGACTGTGCTCTGCAGCCAGTGCTCACACACCCACTTGCTGCATCTCCCGCTGGGGACTGTCCTGTGTGACTTGTGCGTGAATCCCAAGGGGAGGGAAGGAGGGTGAGCTCCATGCTCTCCAGCCTGGAGGACTCCTGATACCTCACCAAAAATCATCATCCTTCCTTCTTTTTTTTTTTTTCTTATGAATGTGTTTTTTGATTTGAAGTGAAGCTGAACTGCCTCTGGTTGTATCGTGGTGATGCAGGGGCTCTCTAGACCCAAGGAGAAGGGTCAGCCGGTGTGATAACCCCGAAGCAGCGTGTGCTGCGGCTGCCCCGAGCCCTTTAAATGGTTCAGGCGGAGTGACAGGGCAGCCTGCTTGCAGAGAGCACTGGGGAGCAAAGTGACAGATCATACAATGAGTTTGCACAATGCCATTTCCAGACGGGCTGCTATTTAAAGTACTTCAGTGAAGGATGATGTGCCTGCAAGAGAGCTGGAATGAAGTGATGATTCATTCTGGGACATACTGGGCTGCTTCATAGCTGCTGGCTGGAGTTTTCCAAGCTGCCAAGAAAAAAGTTATTCTTTATGTTTCCTTGTGATTATTTTTTTTCTCATACTGTAATGAATTGAAAACATATTTAATCAAAATGTGCAGTTGTGGATGCTTTTCAGTGCTGTTCTGTGTGCCCAGGCCTTACCGCCGAGGTGTCGTGCCGTGGCTTTGTCACCAGCGTTGCTGTTGCACTAAGAAATGTGAACAGTTTGCTGTTCTTCACACGTCCTGTGTTTTGTAATCATTTCTCCTAACGTATATTGTCTTGAATTCTGTAGAAATTAATAGAATTTGTTTTGTTTTTTTTAAATGGGGTGAAGCTGGCAATTAAATTAAAATAAAATCTGTACTGAGAAAAAACTGCTGCTGTTTTTCGTGTAGTTAATGCTTTGCACTTCCTTTCAGAAGTGCCCTGCAACACGTTGCCCTCATGTGGCTGCTGTCTGGGGACTGACTCCCTCTTTCTCTCTTCTCTGTGACAGTTAAATTTTTGCTGTGGCAAGATTTTTAACGTTTTCATCTGCTTTCAAAATTCTTCGCAGTTTTTCTGCATAACTTGTTTAATGACCTGAAGTTAAACAGGACGCATCGGTGCAAAGGCTGGGTGTCCTGGCTTTGGGTCATTCTGGTAGCCCAGTGAATCAAGAGGTCTTAGCTCTTCTTGGTATAAAGTGACTCTGACACAAGATTGATTTCAAGGGTTACTTTGACCACCCAAAAAGGGGCTTCAGGTAGGAAGAAAAGGCAGACAAATTTGTTACCAGCCTCTTCTTTTGGGTTGGCTTTGAAGGGGAAACTGCTGGCCCAGGTCCTACTCTGAGCAGTGTTACAGGTCCTACCAAAGTGATGTGTTGCTGTAGCAGGAGAATCTTCAGGGGTTGTTGCTGCCCCACAGCCTGGATAGCATCCCCAGCTGCAACACCTCCTGTGGGGGCCAAAAGGAACCCCAGAGCCTCAGCACCTTCCTGCAGCATGTGAAAAACCCTGTTAGACAGGGGCAGAGCTGTCAGTGTCAGTGGAGGATGATCACTGGTTGAGAACTGTTGATCAGCAAGAGAGATCTTCTTGATCCTTTGCCCTCCCTTGGAGTGTCTGCCTGATGAGCTGGACCAATAATTTCTTTGCTGAAAGGGTTCTGAGGCACTGGAAGGGGTTGGCCAGGGCAGTGGTGGAGTCCCCATCCCTGGAGGGATTGAAGAGTAGACATAGTGCTGAGGGACATGGGTTAGTCGGGGACTGGTCAGTGTTGGGTTCATGGTTGGACTCGATGAGCTTAAAGGTCTTTTCCAATTGAGGCAATTCTGGGATTCTGGGATTCTCTCCCCGCTTTCCTACTGGCTGGCATGTGGCTCTTTGAGGGAAGAGGGAGAGGAGCAGCTTTTGTCATAAATCATAGAATGACAGAATTGTGGTTCTATGATTCTATGGTTTGGGTGGGAAGGGACCTTTCAAGGC
>NW_010334201.1:0-269 GCF_000700745.2 Antrostomus carolinensis
AGCCGGGGGCACAGGCGGGGAGCCGGGGATGCCCCCGCCAAGCACAGCTGAGGTTTTGGGTCGGGGTCTTTGCAGATGCTGCGTGACCGGGTCCGGCCCCTCTTCTACACGCGGATGCGGCTGGGGGAGTTTGACCCCCCGGCCATGAACCCCTACAGCACCCTGGACCTGAGCGCCGTGCAGAGCCCCGAGCACCGCAACCTCTCGCTGGAAGCTGCTGTCAAGAGCTTCGTGCTGCTGAAGAACGTGCCGGGGACGCTGCCCCTCCG
>NW_010334201.1:553-784 GCF_000700745.2 Antrostomus carolinensis
CAACCCCCGGGTGCTGTTTGGGGACTATGCACCCGTGCCAGAGCCGCGGTACATCTACACCCCCCGGTGAGACAGCGCGGTGCTGCCAGCCATCTCCTGGGCACTGCCCGGGGCTGCTCGTGGAGCTGCTCAACCCTTTGCTGGGAGCCAGGGCAAGAGGGGGTGTCCCCAAGGTGCCCAACCCTGGGGTGCAGCAGCCCCCGTGCCCTCTGCTCTTCCCTGCTGCAGGAG
>NW_010334202.1:0-5362 GCF_000700745.2 Antrostomus carolinensis
TGACCTTCTCATTGCCACAAAGAAGGATGTCTCCTCCTCCAGCACCAAAACCTCCTGCAAAACCACTACCAAAGCCTTCTCCCAGACCACCACCAAAGCTTCCTCCTAGGCCACCACCAAAGCCACCAGCAAGGCTGCCAGTGCTCATGCCCCCTCCGTAGCTGCACGCTCCCCCACCATAGCTTCCACCGCCTATCACCGAGGAGGCGTATCTCCTGCAGGAGACAGAGGAACTCCTGCCACTGCCACCACCACAGACGCCTCCACCTCCACCGCTCTGGTAAGAGGTACTGGATGTTCTCTTGATGCTGCAGCTCATGGTGGAAATAATCAGCTATCCAGCCCCAAATGCAAAGCCCGCTGCGCAGCTGGAGACAGAATCAACCTGCAGCCTCCTGTCCTCACTGCTGGCTCTTTATACCCTGTTGGGTGGGTGTCACCCGTGAGGGAGTCCAGCTTCCCATGAAGTCTGCCAGCCCTGGTGCTCATGTTGAAAGTGATGTGCTAAGGGGAATTTCTTTTGGGGCCCGGGCTGGCCCTCCCCATAGGTGTTGTGTGTGCAGGCTGATTCACTCCGAGCAGGCACTGTAATTTCAGGTGGGTGGCTGTGTGTTAGATTTTGTTTCAGATTATATGTTGCTGGCTACTTAGGAAGTGAGACTCATTTTAATAGTTCCTCTTTGTTCTCTGTAGTGATTTTTTTGTCCTGAAAACAGGTGGTGAAAGCAGAAAGCACCACCTAGTTAATCCGTTTTCACTTCAGAGCTGGAGATAGATGAACTCAGGCACCCCCGTGTGTGAGTCTTGTTTCATTTTACCTGCAGAACTGCCAGTAACCGACACTTTGGGAACCAGAATCCTGAAGATTTTAGGCCCTTCTCTACAAAGAGGGGTGCTGCCTTTCAGAATGCTCGGTGGTAAATCTCAGTAGAAGAACTTTTGAAGAAGCAATGTGATTTCTGTTTTCACCACGCTCTGGTGGTATCACTTCCAGGAGATCATCCCGTGTCTTGCATAGAGCGACGGACAAGCAATGATGTAATTGTAAAGTTGTGATTTTTTAAAATTTCATGCAAATTTCCAGTCACTCGAATATTTTTTCAACAGAAATAGATGTGTAGAATCTAGAGGGCATCACTGACTCTGTCTTGGAAGAGGAAAGCAAAAGGATTCAGCTTTTCAACTTAGCAGAATGGAAGCTAAGATGACTATCAGCTTGCTCTCAAGAAAGGAGATACCAGGGTTATTGAAAATAAAGGACAGTCCTGTTGTCCACGTAGGAAAGGGAATAACCTGGTTTTGAGTGTATTTGGGCTGGACACTAAGGGGAGTTTTTTATCTATGGGAGGCATAAGGGTCTGGAAGGTGCTTCCATTGCGGGAGCTTTGGTGGGAAAGAGAAACAGTTTTGAGATCGCCCTTGATCGATTGATGGCAGGGATTTTATCCTCATATAGTGGAGACAGCTGTGATGACCCTTCGATCTCCCTTGCCTTCTGTCCTTTGTCTCTCTGACACTGCAGAGGCCTCTAACTGCTGCACCAACTGCAGGCTGTGATGAACCCTTCTTTGGAAATGAAATGTTGTCTTTAACTAACTTTTGGAAAAACTAAATTTTAAGCCTGAAAGACAAGGGGCCTCTTTAAGTGAGAGTTAAACTTTGATGGGAATTCATCTGTATTTGGAAGTTAAAAATTACCAGTTCGTTTCATTGGTGGTTTCTTCATTTATGATCTTACTCATAGCTTGCAGTTGTGGCTGGAGCAACATTTTCTCTCTTAGCCACAATGATTATGAGACCTATAAAAGTTCCTAGTGCGTGTGATGGCTGAGTGAAGAATCATGGAAAGCCATTTACCCTCTTTCTTGATACCCCTACACACATTTTCATAGATATGCTGAAGATAATGTAATCCTTTGATCTTCATAATTATGATTGTTCTTTTATTGGTAGCTCTCTAATGATCTGCACGTCAGAACCAGTTGCTTTTCATATGTTATTTAGACTGAGTCATCATTATTAAAAAATAAAAATTATTTTCTCACAGGGTGTGTGATTCCTTAGTCATATTTTCCTCATTAGATTGTTGAAATGCACCTTTATTCTTCCCTATGAGATGTTTATTGCTGATTGGCATTAACGCCAGAGGTGTTGATTTTATATCTTCTTCTTGGCAGTGTTGCATCATAACATCTGACCCAACAATTTCAGACATTTCCCAATGCTGTAATTTCATACCATCAACAGATGCCTTTTGTCTGCCTGTCTGTCCCTCTCTTCTTTTTTTTTTTTAATAGCTGATCTAACAATGCTCACTGCTGTACCTGTGTCACAAAAACTTAAACTTTACACTTACTATTCTGTAACTCACGGGTATTTCCATTTCTCCTATGCATTTTTGGTCCACCATGCTGTGGATGGAGCTCTTCGACCTGAGGTGGCTGTGGTGAGTCAATTTGGACGTACCAATTCCCTTCAGGAGCCAAGAGAGCCAGGTCTTTTAAGGTGCTGTTCACATAACCCTTGTGAGGACAGAAAAAGGTCAGATATTTTCTATTCTAGGGGGTATAAAGGCTCCTCAGTCATTTGAAGAGACTCTTAGAGCTTTGAAATCATATCTTGCCTGGAAGACTTTTTGCTCATAATGCACCTTATGAACCTCTGTAGATCAGAAAATTTTGTTTGAAGTACCAGTGTTTTGAAACCTTTCCAAGTGCTGGTTGCTCACTGGAGAAATTGGACGCAGAGCCACAAACAGATACTCCCAACTGGCAAAAGAACCAAAAGCAGTCAGTGGTTTTCACAGCAGCTATGATGCCACTACTGGATATATGTCTTTAGTCACACAAGGAGGAGAGGACAACCTCAGAAACAATTACTGGTAATTAATTGTTCTACAAAAAATGAGTCAACTGTGGTCTTCGTAAGAAGAGTGCTACTCCCATGAGTTTCGCTAGGAACCCCATCAGCGCATTCCTCATCCAGCGCCCGTCACCCTTCAGCATCACTCACCTGGGCTTTTTGTCCTTCAGTGAAGGGCTTTTGTTCATACAAATTCCTGGTGCTGGATTGAAACAGGTCAGTTTGGAAACCCAGTTTTTCAACATGAATAGAAAGGGTCTGTTCTTTGTGGATACTTACTGCAGACTGCAGATACGATGCTGTGATGGCAGAGCCAAGCCACGTGGTTACTGAAGGAAGAGCTAACCTAGATAACACTCTTGTAAGTTGTTTGTGATGAGAAAACCTTTCATTTCACCACCCTAACAGAACAATACCCTCAGTCTTAGATGAAACAGCAAATACTAGGGACTAGAATTGACAGGTGGAGAAGGGAAGGCACTTGCATGAACCTGGCTGGTTTTCTGCGTCTGATGCAGACAGTTACAGATTTAAAAGGGGCGTCACTGTCACCTTCAGAAAGCAAAATATGTATAAATAGCTGTTCTAATTTAGTATTGCCCTCTCATCTACAATTTTATTGCATATTTTATCATTTTAAGCAGAAAAATGAAGCACAGAAAAGACTTTCAGGGGATGAAATGTGTCTCTCATTCCTCTTAAAGCATAGGATCAGCCAAGTGACTGTACTGACAAAAATTGGGTTCTTGGTATTATATTGATATTTAAATTGAAATTTCTATCATAAAACAGGAATATTTTGGTGCATGACACTGAAGGCAGCAGGCACAGGGCCTTGTTGGCTGTATTTCCTAACAGCAGTTAGCAATACGTAATTCTTTGGAGACTCAAATACTTGATGTCAGGAAACCCGTACGTACTGGAGCAACCTCTACTGAGTCACACCCGCCATAGCAACTCTAGCTACGGTGAGCTGTGGAAAGCCAAAGATTAATAGACTCAGATGAGTCATCACAGGGGCACTGAGCACCATTTAGTACATTAACAGTTAATTAAATAATCTTCAGAGTGTTACCCATCATTGGTATTTTCTTTCTCCTTTCACTCACGTCATTCAGTGTCTTTAGTAAAATGCAGCAAGACAAGGGCCCAGAAGCAATCTGTTAGTAGCCGTCAGGAAACACAATGGCAAATGGTTTGTGATTTCACAGAACAGAGAAGAATTGTGGCAAGAATGGATTTCTGTTTTCAACCTTACACCTCTTGTTTTTAGCAGAGAGTTCTGACAGTCTCACCTGCCTGACAGTTCCCATGGGCAGAGCTTGGAAATGTCCCACTTCATCCAGCCATGCCCAGAACTAGTGACAGTTCCTTTTGCTCAGTGATATTATCTCAGCATGGTGTCCATTTTCTTAGTGCAAAATAGATTGTTCTGAGACAACATTACAAAGTACGACAGGACAACCTGTATTTGGTTATCTTGATAAATGCCTGTTCAAAGTTTGTTAAATTAAGTTTCTCAGACACATTGTTTTTATTTGCATTGCAGATGTAAAGTTTTATTAGATGCAGTGTTATCAGCAGAATTTAAGCCCTTAAACAAAGAACCAGTTGACAAAGACAAGTTGAGTAAGACAAGCATTGCAGAATGGAGGAAGGGGTGATGAGGCAGGTGACCAGAATCTCCTTCCAGATTGTTCCAGTGGCATCAGCTGTGCTGCAGGAGTGTTTGGTTCAGTAGCTCGTTGTCCATGTTCAATGCCGGTGTCACTGCTGTGGCTCTAACACACTCTTGACTGTCCTGGGTAAAGACAGAGCAAACTGTTGCCTTAAGGGGAAACCTGATAAATGCTGAACTGAATTCTTTCACTATCATGCTGTGTTAGCAGGAGGAGCTCAGAGGCTCCAAGCCCAGCAGTACCCCAGGCATTTTCAAAGAACTATATTTTTTTTATGCCAATGGGCAAAAAACCACATTCCATCCTGTAAACTTTATGATCTGTGTTTTGTATTTAGGTAGAGGAAAGGGCAAGACTTACTACTATATTTTACCCCCTGATTCTTCTGTGACGAAGTCAATGAGGTTCTCTCATTCCTGGGCTACTGCACCTGGGAATCTTGCCCAGCCCAAAATATGAAACTTTATTCTGACAAAATATATTGTAAACACTGGGGTAGATGTAACCCACTAACAAACCTATCGTTACAAAATGCTGGCTTACCTGTCATGTCAGCACACTGGGAATGAGAGAAGGAAGTAGAAGAGTATGAATGGGAGGATTTTCCACCTCCTTGGAAAGCTCCTTGAGAGGCTCTGTAAAAGGAAAGTAATTAATTCACCACAAAACCCCTAAACCACTGGATATTCAGTCAAAAAGGAGGGTGATGTAGCTCCATGGACAAGAAATGTCTCTTGGCAACTACACAAGGATTCATTTTAGTCCCTGGCTATAATACGCAATACGCACACAATGTCCTGCTGTCCCTCCTGCAGCAGCGC
>NW_010334203.1:0-8034 GCF_000700745.2 Antrostomus carolinensis
GGTGGCTGGGGGGCAGGAGGAGGGGAGAACATCGCAACAGGAGCGCGGGGCGCTGCTCGGGATCGCTGCGGTGGGAAGGGATTGTTACGCCTGGGAGAAATGGATATGGGGACCCCCCTTCTTGCGCTCTGGCTTGGGGGTGCCGGGAGGTAGCACGGCTGCCGGGGTCACTGCGAGGGAAGCAGGCAGCAGGGCAGAGAGCTTGGGGACGTGCTGAATCCCCAGGTTGTCACTGGTGGCTGTTCTCAGCTGGGGCAGAGGACACCCAGGTGAGCTGGGGAGAGCAGAAGTTGCAGGCTAGGGCAGAGCAGGTACCAGCAGAGCCTTGCGTCCAGCTGTGCTGCAGTCTTCCCCCAGCTGATGACTTCTCTAGCGTCCAGGCAGCAGGTGCCAAAGAGGGTCAGGAGCAGGGTCCTCTCTGCATAGGGAGCAGCACCGGGAGGCAGGTGTGTGAGCCCCTTTGTCTGCCCCCACAGATCCTGCTTGCTGCTTGGGCTTCCCAAGATGAGAGAAAGCAACCGCACTGACTAGGCAAGATCCACCCTATGCAATGGGGCTGGTGGCCCGCGGAGGGCATCTAGGCAACATAGGAAGGGCAGCGTTCTTCTGGCATGGTGGGTTGTCCTCACCAGTGAGACCACAGCTCAAAGGGCAGCTTGGGGGGTTGCTCAGAAGCTGGCACATCACTCGTCCTCTGCTGTTGAGGAGCTGCGGTTAGCAAGTGCTGCATAATCCTGGTATTCTCTGACTCCTTGGCTTAGGAAGAACATGCATGCCTGTGCACGGTTATTCTATATATACAGACTATATTTAGATATAAATAATTGCGGGAGAGGAATGCTGAAGTTCAAGGACTGGGAAGCTGTACAAATACTGTATACTCTGCTCTGCGGCTGTTCCTCTGTTCCTGCTTCCATTCAGCAGCCCCTGGTGCCACGAGCCCAGGCTCTCCAAACAGACCCTCACCAGTGAAGCTAAACTATGAGGCACCTTTTTAGTGTGAGGACGTGCTTGTGCCACCACACTGGGACGTGATTTCTTGCCCCCAGTGCCCTGGCAGTGCTGGTGCTACATTCAAGAGAGCACAGTGGCTTTTGAGAGGTGTCAGAGCGAGAGCTGGTTTGGATGAAAGAAGCGCAGCAGGGTCAGTGCCCGGGTGAGTTTCCCTTGCCTACAGTGTCCCCTGCTTCACAGGAATTGTGAGAAGATCGTCTGGGCTTTGATGGCTCCATGGTGGCTGCCAGCTGGGGTGTCAGTATAATTTTAGCCGGTGGGAGCAGGCAGAAGGGCTGCAGTCCATAACCTGCACTATTTAGGCTAAAGGCATGCTTCCCACAGCCAGAAGCTATCACAGATTTGCTTGAAGCAGCTGGTGGAGGAGAGGGGAGCTGCAGCCTCTCCTGACAGTACCATGCTTGCTGGTGTCTCATCTGATGCAATGAGGAGAGACCTTAGCGGGGAACTTGGATTCATGGACTGACGTAGGGCAATCCTCTTGTCTTCAGAAATACTGGGAGGGGAAGGTGTTCCAGCTCCCCTGTAGTGCCTGTGTAAGGCCATACTGGCAGCGTGATGTCCTCATTTCCATCAGAACCAACTGCTGCTGCCAGCATTGCTGAGCATCCCGGGAGTATGGATGAATCCCACCTGTAAGGGTCCATTGGCCAGGGCTGGCAGAGAGCCAGAGGAGATGTCTAGGGACTGGAAAATGGGAAATGAGCTCTGTCCTGTTTGCAGGTGCCTTATCTTGGCATGTATTGGGTCACTGTACTTTGGAGCCATGCAAGACTTCAGGTGCTGCTCAGCTTGTCCCAGCAAGGCAAGTAGCAAGAACTGCTGGCCAGAGTTGACTGTAGCAGTCTGGCTGAGTCCTTGTGCCCTGTTGGCATCGTGTGCATACACCTACACTTAATGATGATGAGCTGAATCTCACTCAGCAATGCACTTCCACCTTGGAGGGTATGAAATGCCAAGGGACAAATTCTTCAGCCTGGGAACATGCAAAAAAATGTCCTTGTCCTGCTGCTCAGGTGGGATCTGATGGGGGGAACCAATCCTCCTCCAAGTTGCTGTGTAAAATGGAGACCTTGGTACCGTTGCAGGAGCTGACTGCTGGCAGTGTTCCCTGGCTCCAAGATGCTCAGCCTTCCCCTTTCCTCTGCAGTTGGCAGTGCTGCCAGCCTGGGGCTGGGCCAGCTCTTTCTTCTAGGCAGGTAGTTCCTGAATCTGGGTGGTAGGCATGTGGGGGGTTTGCTGGGACCATCCTGACCAGGAGTTGCTGATGTCTCTCTGGGGCTTTGGAAGACAGTGGCAGTTGCTAGAAATGACTGGATCCTCCCCACCTGCCTTGTCCTGGGGATTTCAAAGGGGACAGGGCTTATTAAATTGTTGGATGATGTAAGCAAATCGCCAAGGCAGAGCCATGGAAACTGATGCTCAGGAGTCCCACTGCAGTCTCCTGCAAGGTCCTGCTACTCAGGAGCTACCTGAGCCTTCACGCTGCTGCTCTGGGGCTTTTGGTTCATTTTTTCAGCCCTGTAGAGGGCTATCTCTAGGACATGTAACCCTGTGAACCCCGGGGCATCTTAGCATTCTGGGGGTGCATTGGAGATTTCAGGCTGGTGACCGCAGGGAGAAGCAGGTGAGAGGCGTGGGAGGTGAGGTCATGGGTATGCTTGTTAAATGGAGGGATGGCAGACAGGGCCAGGAACAGGCTGTTTCAGAGAGGAGCTCTGTAGAGTTTTGAAGGATTTCTGAAGCTGTTTAGTGTTCAAAGTCACAGGGTCAAGGTTGAAGGTGCAATGAAGGTATTTTGGCCCGTGTGCTTGGCCACTGGGGCTGTGGGCGGGTTTATCCCCTCAAGGCTTTTTCGAGAAGAGGATTCCCCAGATCTCAAAGGAGTTTAGTGCAAGCAGTGATGGAGGCCCTCTCCTCTACTGCCTCCATCCTGTGCACTGTGAGCATCTCCATTTGCTTCACAGCTGCTCATAAGTCATCCCCTCCATCCCAGAGCAGCAGCTGCAGGTGTGAGACTCCATCTCCTTTCACCTCAGGGGCAATGTCAGACTCAAATGCTATGTATGGGGGAGGGGAGGCTGTAGCAACACTCTACCCCTTGCCCTTCCCAATGTTAGCACCCAGGTGCCTGGTAAGGTTGTCCCATGTGTTTTACATGCTGAACAGAAGCACAGAGAAGAGCGTTGACTGGGGACCCACAAAAGGGTTGGCTGAGCCATGGCTGGACCAGTTCTGCCCTCTAGCACTGCAGAGATGTTGAGGTGCACCTGCAATAGCAGATTTGCCCACCACTCCTCAGTACCCAAGCCTGAGCAATGGAGGAGGCTCCAGGTGATGGAGGGAAACTGTTTGTAGTGAAGTAGGGCAAGCTTTTCTCCTCGTTCCATCAGACTGCAGCGGGCAGATGACGATGGCATTTATATGAGAGCCTGCTCTCCTCCCAGTGACTCTGTTCTGGGTCAGAGAGGAATTCCCTTTCCCCAGTTTTCTCATCTGCATGTTTGCTGTGCTGGACTTCTCCAAACCTGGTTAAGAGCTGAAGGAGGCCAGCTTATTCAGCTGCTTCTGCAGGGGGAAGCCAGGGAGCTGGTTGTTTGCTCCTGTGAGCCCTTTGCAGCCTGGTAGAGGAGCAGAGATGCTGCAGTTCCTACTGGGATTAGACTCTGCAGCTGGCTCCTCCTCCGTCTCTGCTGTGCTTGTATCCCCTGTCATTGACACTTGATCAGCTTTTAGAAATCCCACCAGCATGGGCGATGTGTATGTGTTTTACCTCAGAAGCCTAGGACAGCACCGGGTTGTAAACAGTTTACAGCAGGGGTTAGCGTGACCCTGTAAAAGCGCTGCAGTATCTAAATGCTGCGTAGTCCTAGGAGGAGACTAATGCATGGACTAGAGCCCTGCTAACACAGTTCCTGGAACCAAGCCTGGGCTGCATCGCACTCCCTGCCGCCCTGCCCTGGGTGGGTAACCGCAGCGGGGCTGGCCTGCATCTCCGCAGGGCAGCAGTCAGCATCGTCCTTCTCCTGAGCAGGATGATGCAGGCAGTGCGGGATGTGAGGGGCTGGGGAGTGACTGGGACCTGGATTTTGCTTTTCCAAGATGGACCTGGCTGAAGACCTGCCTCCCTGATGCCCCTTCCCCAACTTGTCGAATGAGTGAGCTGAATGCTTTGCTTTATTCCTCATGCTCCATTTGCAGTTTCCCCCCCAAAAAGGCACTGTTTCCATGCAAGCCCTCTCACCCCACAGACACCCCAGGGCTAGTGCGTGCCTTGCATCTCCTGTGTAGACCCCTGTGCTCCTCCTTTGGCTGAGCAGTTCCCTTAGAGCCTGACAGCCAGGGCTGCTGCTACCGGGGAGGATTTGCAGCGCAGAAGGCAGCTGTGGGAGAGGAAAGTTCAACCCCCTGGGTAGTGGCACAGCAGTCCAGGCAGGAGAGCTGAGCAAAGGCAGAGGGATCTGGGCAGGCTCTTGTAACCGCAGCGTGGACCTGAGCAGGGAGGGCACAGCTCAGGCAGCTCTGCCTGCTGGGTGTCCCCTCTTCCTCTCCTTGCTCCCTTTTCTCTTACCCACAGTTCCCTTCTTGCCCCATGACTGTGAGGCTGCTGCAGTGGAGGGTTGCACTGGGAGGACTGGGGTGCACATGTGTCCGTACTGGAGCTGCTGAGCAGAGCTGCCCTGCACCCCTCGCTGCTGCCTGCAGACCAGTGCTTCCCCACCTGCCCTGCCCTGGGCTCCGTGTCTCTGTCACCATCTCTGGCTCTCAAACGGTTGCCCCAAAGAGGGAGCCTCGGTGCTACTGATGCTCTGGACCCCCAGTGGGACGTGCCATCATTCTCCTGGCCACTGCTTTGGATGTGCCTCCTGCTCTCCTCATGGCAGGGTGGCTGCTGGGCGAGCGGAAAGGGAAGCCTTCTGCCTGCGGGAGAGAAACCTCTGTTGGAGATTTGGGCTGGATCCAGCCCTGCTAATCACAGTGGCATAAGTCCCACTGGCATGGGGTGGACCAAGCTTTGGCAAGGTGTAGGGAGGAAAGATAGCATGTGGGACTCTAGAGGACCAAGGCAGGGCTGAGGGGCTATTCAGGGAGAGCAGGGGGGATTTCTTAGAGGAAAGATGAGGCCCAGATCTGTCCCTAGACCTGCCGGTGACATTGTGATCTCAGGTTCTTGCTTTAATTTCCCTTTTCACGCAAGAGTGAAAATGACCCCCCTGCTTTCTAGCAGCATGAGCCCATTAAGCTCTTTGGGATCCCTGAATGAAAGACCTTTCCAGCCCAGTGTGGTCAGGAATGAAGGAGGGATGGGGCCAGGTTTGGACTTCACTGCTTGGAGTGGTGTCATTACAGCTGGTGTTAGCCCCTACAACAGCAGAGGTGAGCTCAGGGGCCATGCTGCATGCAGCTGGGGAGGGAAAGCAAAGCTGAAAGCCTCTTGGTGAGTTTAGTGGCATCTACACAAGGCTGGGGTTCTTGCCCTCCTCTCTCAATTTGCACCTTTGGGGCTTGCTGGGCTGGATGGTATTTGTGCTGGCTGAAATTTTTAGCATAAGAAAGCAAATAACCTCTCTGCATGTTCTCCCTTTGGGTGTGATACTGTCAGGTCTCACTGACCAAGCTGGGTCAATACTTGAGACGTCAGGGTGTTCCAGAGAGTGACAGAGGTTTCCTTAAGTGGAGGGTTCTCCCAGGTGTTTGTGAAGCCCTGCATGGTTCATATGATGAAGGCAGCAGTGCAATCTCTTTTAGAAGTCCTATTGCTGAAGTCCTGCCCTTTCCTCACCATGAAAGACCTGCGAGCAGGTTTTACAGAAGTGTGGGCTATCACACCCAAATCCCAGTGCAAGCAGGGATTTGCTGGCAGCTGTGACCACTCACCTTCCCTGCTGCTGCAGAGCAGTGGGGTGCTCTTCTCTTCCAGCCTGAACACCTTTTAGGACATTATTCCTTATTTACTTTCTCTCCCACCAGAGGTGGCTGTGTTTCAGTTGTGGAAAAGGACTTTCCCATTTGTGTGGTTTATAAAGCACTTGAGAAGCACTTCAGAGCACTTGGGGTGCCAAGTGTTGTGGTGGGAATTGCCATTACCAAACAGAGGCCTTTCCAGCTGCAGAAGGTCCATTTCTCCACCTTACAGGCACCCCAGGCTGCTTGTTCTGTCCTGGTAGGAGAAATCAGAATGTTGCTGTTGGTCGTTACTGGGAACGGGTGAGAGACTTGTGGGTGAGATGCCGTGGGATGAACTGTGTTGAGGTGTTCAGGTGGGATGACCCATCTGTTAGAGCTGCCAGGGCTGGTGGGGTGGGTGCAGAAGCCAAGGTATGTGGAGGAGATCCCCCAGCCTCCATCTCACTGTGTTTCAGTACCCCTCCCTGGGACATGGCAGCAGTGGGGTTAATCCATGTTGAAGAAGGGGGATTGCTTGGGGTGCAGGCCAGCAGAGTTGCCCTCTGCTGCTCTCCTCCACATCCAGCTGGGCTCTGGCTGTCTCCCAAGGAGGGGCAGACCCTCACAAAGGGAAGCAGGGCTGAAAGCTGCTGGCACTGTGGGACTGTCATCCTGGGAGAGATCCTGGCCTCTGGCCTGCCCGCTGAGGCTAGGAGCCCTACAGCATCCTCTGTTTTGTCCCCACAGAATCACAGAATGGTAGGGGTTGGAAGGGAACTCTAGAAATCATCTAGTCCAACCCCCCTGCCAAAGCAGGCTCACCTAGAGCAGGTTGCACAGGATCACAGCCAGGAGAGTTTTGAACATCTCCAGAGAAGGAGACTCCACAAGCTCTCTGGGCAGAGAGGTCCCCATTCACAGAGCTAGAGGTGCCACCATGGCACCCTGCTGCCTGCTACCGTTCCACCTGCTGCTGCAGCCTACTGACTTCTCTCTTGTTTTCTCTCCCCTTCTCCTGGTACCCCGGAGCAGCAGCGGCCAGTGAAGCAGTCTCTCAGCAAGTCCCTGTGCCGAGAGTCCCACTGGAAATGCCTGCTGCTGTCCCTTCTCATGTACGGCTGCATGGGAGCCATGACCTGGTGCCACGTCACCAAGGTGACCCGGCTGACCTTTGACAGCGCTTACAAGGGCAAGTCTATGATGTACCACGACAGCCCCTGTTCCAACGGCTACGTCTACATCCCCTTGGCCTTCCTGGTGATGCTCTACGTGGTGTACCTGGTGGAGTGCTGGCACTGCTACACCCGCAACGAGCTGCAGTACAAAGTGGACGTGGAGAGCGTGCACGAGCGCGTGCAGAGGATGCAGCAGGCAACCCCCTGCATCTGGTGGAAGGCCATCAGCTACCATTATGTCCGCAGGACCCGGCAGGTTACCCGCTACCGCAATGGGGACGCCTACACCACCACCCAAGTGTATCACGAGCGGGTCAACACCCACGTGGCAGAGGCCGAGTTTGATTATTCCAATTGTGGAGTTAAGGACATCTCCAAGGACCTCATTGACTTGGAGAGCTACCCGGCCACACGGCTCCGCTTCACCAAGTGTTTCAGCTTTGCTAACGTGGAGTCGGAGAACTCCTACCTGACCCAGCGGGCCCGCTTCTTCACGGAGAACGAGGGCCTCGATGACTACATGGAGGCCAGGGAGGGGATGCACCTCAAAAATGTGGACTTCAAGGAATACATGGTGGCCTTTTCCGACCCAGACAACCTGCCTTGGTACGTATCCCACTATGTCTTCTGGGTGGCGGCTCTGCTGACCCTATCCTGGCCCCTGCGGGTGCTAAATGAGTACCGCACCTCCTACGTCCATTACCACGTGGAGAAACTCTTTGGGTTTGACTATGTGGCGGTGACACCAGCCGAGGAGCGCTCCTTCTGCCGGAGGATGCCCCGTGTCAACACGGTGGACAGCACCGAGCTGGAATGGCACATCCGATCCAACCAGCAGCTGGTGCCCAGCTACTCGGAAGCGGTCCTGATGGACTTGGTGGGGCTCTCTGGCTGCACCAGCTACTCCGCTTGCCGGTACGGGGGCTACCGGCCGAACCGCGAGCGGTGCCCCAGGACT
>NW_010334203.1:8231-8549 GCF_000700745.2 Antrostomus carolinensis
GCCCCCCCTCCTTATCAGGACGCCCTCTACTTCCCCGTCCTCATCGTGCATCGCAACGAAGGCTGCCTGAACCACGACCACCGTCACCTCCACCGCAACGGGTCCTGTGTGGAGACCTCACTGTGAAAGCAGAGGGCGGTGAGATCTCATTGTCCATTGCCTGGCCCAAGCCAGTGCAGGATTTGGGGAGAGGAGCACAGAGGAGAGAGATGGCCCAGGAGGACATCAGGATGGAGCAGACATGGCATCTCACTCCAGCAGCCAGCGAAAGCTCCCCCCACCAAGGCTCTGACCTCCCAGAGGGATGAGTGCTGATGC
>NW_010334203.1:8568-18241 GCF_000700745.2 Antrostomus carolinensis
CCACTACATGCGAAAAAAAAAACCAAACTCAACCAAACCAACCCCAAGATCATAATTCATGGCATCAAGATCCAAAGGGGGGAATAAAAAGACAGGCCTGATGTAGGGTGGGGAGTGCTTTGGCCCCCAGCCCTGGCTCCAGGCTGGCTTGTGCTCCAAGGAATCAGCAGCCACCAGAAAGCGCCCTGCTGCACCTCTGCCCACCCTGTTGCCTACACTGGAGTGAGACCCCTTGCAGCGTGGAGGGGAACAGGCCCTTTGGGATCAGCGTGTAACTGCCTGTGCCTAAAGGTTTGGGGCATCCAGGCACGTGGAGCTGAGCAGCAGGTTAGAGCAAAGGCTGAAAGCCACAAATCCAGCTCTTCCCCTTCCCCTTGATTGTTCCCCACCCTCCCCACTTTTTTTTTAGACCACGCTTTGACTCTTACTCTGTTCTCACTGCTGGGAATGGCACCACCTCCAGAGGATCCCAGGCTCGGCTCCTTAGGAAGCCTCGGCACGCCAGCTCTGCCAGTCAGCATCCCCTAGGTAAAGGCTTTCGGTTTGGGATTACAGCAGGCAGGCAGCACCGGCAAGGGATGAATGTGCAAATCCAGATGGAGTGAAGATCTGCGGCGCTACTGATCCGCTTGCTGGAGGAGGGCTCAGCTGGAAAGAGAAAACGGGAGGCCCTGGGTGAGCTGGGAAAGGGGGAGAGGATGGCACTGGGACAGGCATCGTGGTAGTAGGTGGTGCGTCAAGTGGCTGGGGTCCCTTCCTGGCTTTGAACTGTGTCCTAATCAGTTCAGACAAGCATTAAGGAAGGCTCTGGTAGCTTCAGCTGCAGTTCACCTACTGATCATAGAGCAGCAAGGTTGGTGCATGTCTGCAGGAGTGAATTTTGTGTGAGATCAGACTGGGCTCTGGCTGCAGATTCTGAGCTGCAGGATCCTGGCAGCCTGGTTTTGGCAGAGCTCTGGGAGGCTGGGAGGGAGAAATGCAAAAGCACGCTGGAGCATCGGGAACCTGGGCTGGGGAAATGAGGAGCAAAGGGATTCCCCTTCTGTGGGACCGGCAGCTGGGAGGCAGGGAGGCATCTGCCATGAGGGATGCTCTGCAGAACAGAGGCTGGGGATATGTTAGAGGGGAACCTGCTTAAAACCAAGCGGTTTGCACTACAGAGGTTTTTGCAGAGGCGTCAGGCTGTGAGAAGTGAGGCGGCTTCTGTGTAGCCCATTAGACCCTGGGTTCCTCTGCCTTGCTCTTGTCGGGGCAGGTTGGCCTGCTCTGACCTCTGTGCTGCCCCTTCAAACCTGCTGGAAAGGATCCCAGTGATATTGGGCAAGGAGCCTTCATGTCACTGAAGCTGCATCAGTGGCTGCAGCATGCAGGCACCCAGCTTTTCCTTCTCCATCTACCCAGATCCCTCGTGTCTCTGTTCTCAGAAAAGCTGTCTCCTTTCCAGTCAGCTCTTTGGGAGAGTACATGCCAAATCAGTCAGTGATTTCTCCAGACAGCACTGCTCCTGAGCCTCATCACGCTTTCCTCACCCACTGGGGCAAACAGTGCCTGGGAACAGCAGGTCTTGGGTGACAAGAGCAAGTCCACTAGAACCTGGGCATTCAAGCTTGGTGTCTTCCTCTGCATCCATCGCAGAAGGGCAAGATGTAACAGCAAACAGTAAGGCATTTTATTTAGTTCCCCTCGGTCTTCTTTGTGCCAACTTATTAATGAAGGGTCTGTTTCTTTAGTCATGCTGCTGTGCTGCTTCCTCTCAGGTCTTGGGGAGGCTGCAAATGCACCTTCCCATCACATCAGCCTGCTTTTGAAAATCATCTCATGCTGGCAAGCCTGGAGCAGTCAGCATGCGTGGGAATTGTGAGGGTGGGCTTGGCTTTGCCCCAAGTGTGGTCTGTTCTTCTGCTCTTTGTGCCTTGTGTGTCCTGGTCAGTGTCTCTTGCCTGGATCTCAAGAGCTAGACTTGTCCTCCTACATCTCAAGTGCTAGGCTCCAAACAATGGTGCTTTGAACAGAAAGGCCCTTAAAATCCCACTCTGTTATGATTCTGTCTTGTGATCTGCCCTTAATATCACTACCAGACCTAGATGTTGGCTTAAATAAGAGGGTCCCTTTCAGAACAGGGAAGCATAAGGTCTTCAGTGTGGGCACATCCTTCTCCACATTTTGTTCTCACCATTATTGGCACAGATTCAGACTGGGTGAAAGCAGCTACAGCCCCCTTGGCTGCCCTGGGGTGCTTTGCTGTGCAGTTGTGCTTTTCTCTTCAAGGGCCTAATGTAAGCCAAGGCCAATGCTGAGGGTTCTCGTGACTCTGGGGAGATAATGGTGTGTGCTTGTATGTCCTGGTGAATCAGGAGATGTTCAGTCAATGGAGCTGCAATGGGTCATTAGTGAGGAATGTGGTCTGCTTGTCCTTTCTAACATGTTCTCTTTGAAATTTCTTACACATTGCTTAAATTAGGCTGCAATGGCTCATCTTTTTATTTCCAGCCTCCAAGGTGCCTTGGACAGATGGATTTATCAAAGGTTTGGCAGGCCTTTTAGCTCCCTGGGGCAAAGACAGTCCTCAGAATAAGGACAGATTAGTAGGGTCTCTGTGTCCCCATCCTTTAGCACCTGCAGCAGAGCTCTACTTTCAGGCACCTTGTCCTTGGCTCTTTCTAGGCCTCTTCATGAGATTGCTTCAATTAGTTCCTCTGGCCCCATTTGCACCCACAAAATCTTATTCCAGAGGTGGTTTATTCAGGTGGAGACACGTGTCTTTGAGGCATGGCTGCTGCTCTGGCCTGCATGATCCATGCAGAGTTTTCTGATTCCACTTGATTCTATGATTCCTGAAAATGATCCCTGCTGCTGAACATCTTCCTGATGCACATAGTGCCAGCAGAAGCCAGGTCCCAGGCATAGACCCAGTGCCACATTCTGTGGCCATGACAGACCCACAGCACCCTGAGGAGAAATGGGACCTCTTTCATCAGTGCTCTCTGCTGTACACCAGGATTCCTCAGAGATCCCTTCCTCATATTCTTGGCCCTCCTACCCCACTGCACCTGGTGGAACTGCCCTCCCCAGTCCAGCCTGCTCCATTCTTGCCAGGCTGGAGACCTTCCTGTCCTACCTTAGGCTCAGGAAAGGGGGATGGCATGCTTGGGCATGGGAGGGGAGCAGGACTGAGCAGGAGGGACAGGAACTGGCTGGTGGCTTGGCAGAAAAGTGGTGGAGCTGAAGAGGACAGACTGGAACTGGGGTTGTGTTCCCTCTCCTTCTCCCTGCCTGCAATGGCAGGGCAGCATGTCTAGCCAGGCAGGGAAGGTCATGGCAGACAACTGGGCTCTCCCTTCCTACCCCCATCACAGCAGGCAGCCAGCAGAAGAGGTGTGTGTGCGTGTAGGTTACCTCCTGTTGGTGAAGGACCCTAGTGCCCTGGGCAAAAGGCAGCTGATGTAATTCTCCTTGCAGCTCAGGTTATCAGCACAGATATCCAAAGGTGGTCTGTCCCTGTTCTGGTGCACAGCCTCTCCATGGTGGAGTGGTCCCATTTCCTCCGGCACGCAGACATCCACCCACCAGAGCTCCGGGCTGAGCAGCAGTCAGGCGCCTGCTCTTCCTGCAGACTTGTGTCTGCTCTCTGCCATGTCTGGGTCGGTGACGATGATTCCTTTGGCAGCTCAGACAATGGCCCAGTCTGCTCCTCTCATGATAGCCTGCTCCCTTATATCTAACCTGAATTCTTCCTGCTGTATCTTAATCTCATTACTGCTCCTCCATTGACTGGTGAGTTTAATTGGCTCCGCTCCTTTGCCCCATGGCCTTCCTGACACAAGCAGGTGTTACCTGGTCTCTGCAGCCTTCCCTTCACCAATCTCAATGTCTTCTCTTCCCCAGGATCATACTGGGCAAACCCTGGCTTGCATGATTGTTTCCCCTGTGTAGCGAGTCTATCCTTCCTGCTCTGAGCCTGGCCTGGGCAAGCAGTACAAGCAGTGCCTTGGTCTGTCAGGCTGGCTGTGTCCTCATTTCTGGTGCAGAAGATCTCTTCAAAGTGAGCAAAGTACACAGAGCTGCTGGCCCCTTAAGCAAGGAGAGCCTGCATCACCCTTTGGGAAGGTGAAAGCCAGGTGCTTCTCAGTACAAGGGGGCGATAACTAGAGGATCTCCAGAGTCAGGCAGCTTTGTTTTTTTCTGTACATCATTCACCCATCGCAGCTTTCCATGGGCCGAGAGTCAGGCTCAGCAGTGCACTTGTCCGCTGGCTTTCCTCTCATACTGGGACAAGTGAAGCAGGAATCCTGCCAGCTCCTCTTCCTGGTGCTTCATGGCATTAATACATCCCTAAAAGAGAGCTAGTCCTCACTGCTGCTAGGCTGGATGATAAGTTTGGGCTATTTGGTGTTTCCTGTTGCTGCCAGTATACTTGCCAGGTACTGGCTCTACAGCTTTCCTGAACTAGAAAAAGAGAGAGAATGAACGTGTGTGAGAAGCTCTGGATTAGATGATCTTCAGGACACATCACCACCCACTTATCCATCTTTCAGCATACACTGGAAGCTTCCCACATAGTGCCCAGCTCTTTGTTCATGCAGAGACAGGCAGTGACACCAGCTAGCCTGGTGGTACTTCTTGAGCCCACTGCATGTCATGCAGAGCACACCAAGGAGGGAGATGTCAGAGAGGGCTTTTGGATTGAGAAACTGTAGGGGCATTTTTTAGGACAAGGAGAGGGAATCTCATCTTATGGCCAATGCCAAGCCTTCCGAGTCACACACCAAGCAAATACTCGGTGTATTAGTGCTGGGGAAGCTGCTGGTTTTCTGGTTTCAAATAAGCACCTCCCCTCCCTTTCCACTCCCCATAAAATGCACACTTTAGAGACCGAGGCTGTCCCTGCCCTCTTGTCTTTCCACACATGCTCAAGAGGCTGCAGAGCTGTTTAGTAACTCTGATGGATGCCCATGGAGAGGGGACTCCAGGAAAAGGTTTATTAAGTGGAAGCTTAAGAAAGTTAGGATGCCAGTGAATCATTGCCTGCTGATTAGCCTACGGGCAGAATGATATCTTTTAAGCTCTCCCTCCAGCCTTTCCAACCATGGCTTCAGTACTGCTGTCTAATATTACCAGGGTGCTGACTTACTTCTAGCAGGGTATGACCTTGCTGCAATGTGCTCCTACTCTGCTGCAGTAGCTGTAGGGCATGGGTCTGAGATACTACAATACCACCAAGAAGTTGTGTTACCAAAGAGCTATGAGTCTCAATATGTCATATGTGCTTCTAATCATGTTTCATTCATATTCAATGGTTAGAATAAGGTCTGTATGAATATGATTTGTATCCGTGTCATCTCAGAAATGAGACATGGTTTAAGTGTTAGCTCTATTTGGTATTACTGCCTCCTGCAATGCATGTGGGCATAGAGTCTCTACTGAGCCAGGTATGTGTGGGCACCAGAGGCTGTTTCATAGGACCTGGGAGCCCAGTGGGGACTTGGGGCTGAGCCTGCCTATGGTTCTTTTCCCCAGGGGCATTCTGGAAAAAGGGAAAAGAGGCTTAGTCACATTTCAGGTAGAAATTAATGGGCTATGTTCATTCCTAGAGTAATTTTATTGAAGCCAGTGGTACTACACCAATGTGATCTTGGCTTAGCAATTCCTCAGAGTGGTCTGTCCTTGAGTCCAGACAAATTGATCTGTCACAGTGTAGCTTTGATGCATAGAGATCATGTTGGGACTAGGCCAACATGAATGAATGTTGAATATACTGTCTCTGCAAGCACTGGGTTGAATTGTTCTGCTCTACTGCCTCCATCACAGCTGCTCTGCCAAGGGAAATGTTATGCCTATGGATGCATCTCATCAGCTCCCTCAAAAGCAACCTAACAAGCAAATTGATCTCCACTGCACTGGGAGAGGAGCATTCTCCCACAGGACTGTAGCCTTTCCACACACGAGGTAAAAGAGATCCCAAGGACAGAACTGAACCTGCAAGACCCATGGCTCCATGGCCTCCTCTTCCTCCTACCCTCCTCACCTCGTCTGTCTTGAGGGAGGGACAGTTTCTTTGTGGAGTTCAGCAAGCTTCTCTTCCTGCAGCTCGTAACAAGGCTCTACTAACAGGTACATCATCCACCTATGCAACACTTCCAGAAGCTGCCGAGTTTTCAGGAGCCCATTACAGTGTGCGGCGTGGCCATCCAGCGCTGAGAATAAGCACAGCGGCTGCTGGAAAGCTAAATGGGTTTTATTCCTCCCCTCCTGAGGAAGACTGTTTTTGTTGGGCCTTTTTGTTTGTTCATTTGTTTTTTGTAAAATTCATTTGGGGAAATGAAGATTGTGAGAAATTGGTGCCCATCCTGAACCCTCCCCAGCCCTTTGAACTTTGGGAATGGATGGATCACCTACTGTGATTATAATTTAGCAGACTTTGTAGAGCAAAGCAACTTCACACACAGACACACAAGGTTCTTTCACTCTCCATCAGCACAAGCTGCTTCTGCAATCTTAGCTACTCACTTTAGTGAAAGAAAAAGCCTAGCTAGAATGTGGTGAGATGACTTAGTATTTTGTATTGGTCCCATGGTCCCAATGTCCATTAGCAGCGCCGTCAGCTGTTGTGCCATGAATTCAGACTTTGGATGGCAGCCCACAAACGGGTCAGGGTGAAAAGGTTTGGAAAAACCCAACCCCAAGTTTATACACATCTCCAGAAGCAGATGCAGAGAGAGGATCAGCTGAAAGCAGGTGTTGCTATCTGCTCAGCCTAGTCAGAAGCTGGTGGTCTCTGTTTGTGCTGCACCTGCCTTCCCAGGAAGAGCCGGTCCCCAGGGGCCGAGTGGAGGGGAAGGAAAGTAACGGAGCATCTGATGAAGCAGCATGCACAGCACCCTCCAGCCAGTTGGGAATAAAGCGGTGACAACTAGACCCCAAAATAATGGGATTTCACTTTGGAAATGCCAATGGCTTTTTCAAACTGAAACGAGACTAAAAGCCCTTAACAGTTGTGAGGAGTGTTTCAGCTTGCTGTTCCTTGCTTAAAAAATTTAGTTTTTAACAATGAGATGGGGTTGAACATTCCACTTCAGCCAGCTCTGTTTTGAATTGAAGGTATCTGCTCTGAGCAACCTGATCTAGTTGAAGATGTCCCTGCTCAATGCAGGGGGATTGAACTAGATGACCTTTAAAGGTCCCTTCCAACCCAAACCACTCTATGATTCTAAATGCAAAGTGCTGGTGGAAAAAACATGATCAAGGAAGACTGGGATGGTGACTCTGTGGCTTTGCAGTGGGGTAGGATGATCAGGAAGGGAGGCTGGAGTTTAAACTCTTCCTCTGTGCCTAGAGGTGTGACCTGGCTGTCCACCTGAGCGTGGGTGCGTGGCAGGAGGTGCTTCTGCCTGCTCCTGTGCATGGCCAGGACCCATGGCCCTGCAGAGGGTTGGTGTGTTTGTGGCTTTGGTCTGGTGTCACCCATCCGTCCTCACGGTGAGGGCTTTGCAAGGTGACAGAGCATCGCTTGTTCCTTGTGAGAGGAAACTCCTGACCTGGTTTTTGTGAGGAGATGGTGTGAAGTGTCACATTTGCTGCAGCGAGTGGCAGGAAGCAGGGATAAAAGCATGGAGCAAACTGTGTTTGAGAACAAGCTAATCCCTTGCTGGCTGCCTGAGACGGGAGAGCTGCTGTATCTGCTCCCTGGCCCACACTCTCCATCTCTTCTCACGCTCCCCAAACGCTATGTGCAAACTGTCATTCCTCTGAGCCAGCCAAACCGAACTCCTCCGAGGCTGCCATGCATTCGCATCGTTTTAGTCCTCCCCCTGCTAGGTGCCATGGGCTGGCTGTGAAACACCAGTGGACGTGTGATGACCTCAGGCCTGCTGGTGGCCAGACCTCACCATAACCTTCTGGTTTGCCTCCCAACAATGCTCCCTGCCCTGGTGTGCCTCGTGCTTGCCTGGCAGAGAGACAGTGCAGCCTGCAGAGCATTGCAGCACATCCTGGCCTCACTTTTGCATCACTTTATGCTTTCCCAGAGAATTTCACAGCACTTCTCTGAGCCTTTGTAGACAGGGTAAGTTCGACAGACCCAAGTTAGAAGCCCTTGATATTTTGGTGGTCCTGTTCTCCAGTGCCCCAGGGCTGTTCCAGTGGAGGAGGGGCAGGTTGGCTTTTGTGGTGGTGCAGGACCAGGGGACAGTGTCGTGGTGAAAGCAGCATGTCTGTTGGGGGAGTCTCTGAACATGGGCTCTGTGCTTCTCTGCTGGGACCGAGGGCAGCTTTGCTGTGGGCCGAACAAGATACAGCTGTTGGAGGAGCTAGCTGAGGAGGGCAGAATAGCATGTAAATGCTCAGCAGTATGTGTGGAGAGAAGGGGCTGTACGAGAAGGCTTTGCAAATGTGGTGTTTTTTGCAGGAGACACCAGGCAAGACAGGGCAGGAGGCTGCTGTGCTGGAGCAGTGGTGCTGCGAGGCCAGGAGGTGGGAGGAAAACAGAGGGAGCAGGGCATTCGATGGAGAAACCTGGGAACAAAGCGGGCTTTCAAAGCAGGCTATGCTTGCTCTGGCTGAGGAGACAGGCAGGAGGCATTTCCAAGCTGAGGTGCCCAGGCCAAGCCTCGCTGCATCATCAGAGCAGCGATGTTGCCTCCAAGCCCAGCACTGACAGCTCGAGCACGTGTCACCAAACCGCAGTGGCTAATGCAGCCACAAGGTGTAAATGTCACTAATGAATAAATTGCCTTGTGCCTTGGAGAGGCTAATCCATCACGGCCAGGCCGGGGATGTGACAGGCTCGGCTATTTCAGGCACAGCCTGCAGGGAGGAGGAACTGCTTCAGCTCTGAGCCGTCCCCTCTGCCTAGGGAAGCTGATGCGGGGCTTGGCTCTGCGCTGCTCCCCAGCTTCCCAGCTGCATCAGCTCAGGCTTCGTCCCTTTTCACTGTGACCAAAGGAGGAAGCAGGATTGAGTCTAGGATTGCAAAAAGTGCTCTGTCAGCAGGGCCGTGCGTGCGCCCTGGCTGGGGCTGGCTGGTGAGGGGGTTTGGGGGCAAGCTGCTGCACACAGGGCATGGGCGATATGGGTGCTGACGGGGTAAAGTGGTGGGTCCCCAGCGATCAGGAGAGCTTCTGTCAGTTGTCTGGGGTGCAGGGCCGTGGCCTGCACTGTGCATGTTTCAGGCCAGCAGTGCTTGGTGCCGCATTTTACAAACACACTGTTTACTCCCCAATTCAGTTTCATATTTTGCCCCTAGAAGAGGTGACGTGGAAATGCTGGGGGGCTGCCCTAGCCCAGACCCTCACCCTGTCTAGAGACACGGCTCTACTAGGCTGTTTGGTGGGCAATGCACAAGCCCCCCCCCATTTCCCCCTACCTGCTGTGAGAGGGCCAGCAGGTACCCATCAAACAGGGACAGAAGCTCGGTGTGGACAGATCCAGCCCCATGGGTGCAAAGGGAGGCTGAATGCAGGAACCATTTCCATGCACAGCCTCTGCCCATTCCCACGGCATTCTGCTCCTCCACCCCCAGTTGGTGCTCGAAATCGACCTGCCATCCTGTTTACAACATATGCCAGTGTGACACCTTGCAAATCGATGCCTGGGTTGCTGTGAGGAGAAGTTGCCAGGCTTGGGAAGCCGGCCACTGGCTCTTGCCACCGTGTGCGCTGTGCTGAGAGCAGCAGGA
>NW_010334203.1:18382-19020 GCF_000700745.2 Antrostomus carolinensis
CGTAGCCGAAGTGAAAGCCCATGTGTCATTCCCCCCCTTCACTACCTGGCCACCCCCCTGCCTCCCCTCATCACTCTGGCACAGCCCCACTGGTGGGGGGATGTTCCCAGCCTGGCTGGAGTCCTTCTGCTGCTGAGTGCCACCAAATGCTGCTCATGCTGTATTAGTGGATGGTGGTGGGAGGGGACACCAGCTCCCAAGCAAGGCACCAGAGGTTGTTCCCTCCTCCAGACGGAGGACCACAGCTGAAGCCCTTCTGCAAAGCCCCACAGTACTCCTTGGGGATGGATCTCATGGGAGAGCTCAGTGGTCTAGATTGGCCCTGTGCTGGCACATGCACTTCCCGGCACAGAGTGACCTCCTAGGCACCGCTTTGCAAGGCAGCCCTTGTGGTATCTGGACCTGAAGGTGACCTGTGACCCACCAACGACGGGAGTGTTCCCACGCAGACAATCTGCTCTTGCTGTCAGGGCTTTCATTTTTACCAAAGTGGATGGCATTTGAAATAGTTTCAGCCCTTGCAAACTGACAAAGAGTGGACTCTTGGTCTTGGGTATGGGTGAGTGGTGCAGGGTGCTTGGGCTGGGCTTTGCACTTCAGCCAAGAGATTGATGGGAGGGAAGGCAAAGGGTTCTCCA
>NW_010334203.1:19051-32279 GCF_000700745.2 Antrostomus carolinensis
ATTCCTGCATGTGGTAGCCCAGGAGTGGGTCTGGAGGGTGCTCAGGTGGTGTTAACAGTCTTGGCTATTTGCAGGGAAAGGAGCCCTGAGTATCCTGAAAAGCAAGTCAACAGTTGTGCTGGGGATAATACGTTTTCCCAAGCCCTTTTCTTTCCATCCCTGTTCCTCACTGGCTCTGGTGGCCAGTTCCTCCCCATGTGTCTGCCAGCATGTCTGAGGGATCTCACCGCTGCCCTCCCAGCATGAGCTTTCATTGCACAACTGGCGGACCTGACGCAGCCCTGTCCTTGGAGCTACAGGCAGGCTTGCCCAGGACCAGGCCGCCCCCATTAAGCCCCTACCCCACCCTTGCTGCTGGAGCTGTTCCATCATCAGCCTGAAACTGATCTAGGTCTTTTCTGCTGTTTCTGAACACAAGTTCTCATCTCATTCAGGTGTGTCATTCAGTGGAAATATTTTGTAAATGCAAATAAAAAGAAATAAATCTATTCAATACCTCGGTCTCGAGGATGAGAAACAAGTAGTGGGAGATGCCCATGTGGGGAGGTTTCACAGTTGCTGCCGCTGGTTAAGTTTTCTTGTGGACGTGGCCCCTGGGGCATTCACAGATAGTTGGGAAGGGAGCTACACAGACCTGTGAGGGCTTGGGGCTGAGCCCTGTCTGCAACCCTCGCACTCCATCCTTTCTGCTCTCCAAGGGGGTGACACAGCGCAGGTAAAGGTCCTGTTGGCTGAGGGCCGGCAGGCGTCTGTATCCATCAGGCAGAGCAAGGCAGAAGCAGGTACGTGGCAAACAAATTCTTTTGTGAGCACTGGGAAGCAGTTTTTACTTTTCAACTCTGTCAATATGATCTAGCTCTGTCTGTCTCTCTATATATGTACAAACAGTATATCACAATGTTGCCTTTTTTGTTGGAAATATCAAAGTACAAAGATTGTAAACCAAATCGGTGTAATAAAAGTTTCAGATGATTCACTGAGGTGGCTGCCTGTGGTGGGTTTGTGAGTGCTGATGCCAGGCAGGGCTGGGAGATGCCTGAAGCCCCTGCGTTGCTCAAAGGGTGGGAGGGGATGGAGGTCAGCCCACTTACTTAATTCCCTGTGGACCTCTCCTGAGTGGGGAGGTTGAAGGACCAAGGCAATCAGGTCCTTGCCCTGTCCTATACTCAACCTATAAGGCAGAAGGAAGCTGCTCTGTTTTCCTCCAAGCCCAAGGAAGCGGCTGTTTTCAATCCTGTGGGCAGTATGGGCCAGCAGTCCTGCGGGACCCCTCTAGGTTCAAGTTTGGCAAAAAACAGATTTTTTTTTGACAGGTTTGCACAGAAAAGCACTACTAGTTAAGGTAAGCATCTGGTTGTAAAGAATTCACCTGTTTGCAAAGCAGGCTAGCACTGATCAAAGGCATAGCAACCCAAAGCAGGAAACCATGGTGGAGAGACCTGTCATTTATTGATTTTCTTTTTTTTTTTTTAGCTTTTCACCACCCAGATCTGAGACTCCAAACAGATTTTGCTATAAAAACGAATAAATTCTTGAGCAGAGCAGTAGCCAGAAAAAGTTGACGAGGAATTCGAAACAACATTCCCTCTATCCTCTATGTATCTCACGTCCTCAGTAAAAAGCCTAAAAGAGCTGCCTGCCCGAAAGGTTCTGTCTGAACTGAACCATTTAGATGGTAGAGACTTCACCTTAGCTGCTTCACAGGTGGGACAACATCCAGTTGCCTGAACTAATTTTGCTGCCAGAACATGTAAGAAACACCACAGGAGGCTGGATTTGGTCTTGGATGCGGTGGGAGAGAGGGCTCAACAGGCAGATTTCTTCTGTGATGCCACTACAGTCCCATGAGGTCTAGTGTCTCTTGTGTTAAGTCACAGGTTGCAATATGGGGATCCGGGAAAGGCTGAGGTGGTGGCCTCAAGTTGAGTGTTTCTCAGAAACAGGAATAAAAACAAGCCTCTGCAGTAAACTATCTACAACGCAGCACCTGCGAAGCTCATTGCTCTCTGGAGCATTTTCTTCAGAGGGGTTTGGCAGGGGGGTGCTGCAGAGACGCCAGCCTCGCTGCTTCCCAGTTGGCCCACACAATTTGATGAATGAGGTACTCGGTCTCCTGGCCCACCTCTGTCAGGCGGAGGTCAAACTCGGTCAAAGTCTTGTTATCTGCCAGCCCATCAAGGAGCTGCTTCCCACCATCCTGCAAATGGATAAGAAGCAGGAGGTTAAAGGAAGAGATTAAAAAGTGAAGTGTATTCCTCCATTTCCCTCCTTCCCAGGGCAACTTCTCCAGCACTTCCCTGCTGCCAGTGGTGGGGAGCCCATGAGATGATGCCAAAAGTGACGAAGGCCTTCGCCCAAGCCCAAAATGTTGTTGTTCACAGGAGAAGTACACAGGCAGGGAGTGTAAACTTACGCAGCACTCAGTGATATGACACACGCTAATAACTCCCTCTGGGTACCATGTCAGGAGTCCTCAAGCTCAGGCTGGTTAATGGCACAGCTGGTGCTCTCCTAACCTGAGAGGAGCCTCTGCTCTCCCCTGTCCCCTGGTCCCCCGCTGACCGCTGGCAGGGGACAAAGGGCAATGTGATTAGTGCGCTGCTCCTCACCTCACCAGTGGAGAGAGCCCCAGTGCTGGCAGTCTCCTGCCTGGACACCATTCCTCAGGTTGGGTTGGGTTTCCTGGGGGGAACAACTCAGGCAAGTGAAGTCCAGCCCATGCAGGACAGAAAATGCAATGTGGACAGCATCAGGGAGGCAACTCACTTTGGGAGATTTCCCTCCCTTACCTGAAGCATTGTCTTTAGGGATGCGACAATTTGACTTTTTTTTTTTTTTTCCTCATAGCTATTCTCTTTCAGTTACCAAATATACCTCCTTCCCCCATCTCCTCCATCCAGGAAGTCCCCTCATCCTAGCACCCTGCCTCTTAACCTTTTCCTAAAAAGGACAGGGCAAAAAGGACAGGAAGGAAGTCTCTTTTTAATGGGGTATGGAGGTGAGAATTTGATGCATCTCTAGCAAAAATCCCCATTTCCCCAAAGATAATACCAATAGCCCACTTGTTGGGATGCTGTGGAGCTTCACAAATGGGTACCAGGAGAGCTCATCAGAAGGAAGATGCTAAGCACAGAGATTATTATTTACTAAACAAAAGTCCTTCTCTCCTTTCCAACCTTTGCCCCCTTGTATCATTACACACAAATGGTTTTCCACATCTAAGATCATAAACCTCAGAACTCACAAAAGGTTTTCTGCCATCAAATCCTTTTAAAAGCGTTGTCAAACACATTGCTGCCAATATTCCTGCCAGCAGGGACAGCTGGTCTTGCCATCTCTTTATTGTGACAGTGAGAAAAATCGAGGCAGTGCTGAAAGTTTAAAAGCCAGCATGATTGCTTTTGGCTGTCTAGTTTCAGATTTCTAAAGCTCTTTTTAATTGGCAGAAGAGAAGCAGTTTGGTTTGTGAGCGTGTTGCATACTGCAGTTCTTAGGGACGTAGTGAGATCTGTGGATGCTCCTCTATCTAGAAAATGTAAGTCTGTGGTTTAGGAGCCACTTGTAAGCACCCAGACATGACGCTTCTGACCTACTGCACCACTCCAGAGCTGCAAGGTGAGTTAAAGGAGCTCAACAACCAAGCCAATTTTCTACCAGTCTCCTCTGAGACTGTTAGACAGTGTGACGAATAGAAGAGATTCTGGGAAGGGTGACACTCTCTGTGTGCTGCTGAGTGACAGACAGCACAGCAGATCCAAAGTACAGAGGATATTCATAAGGCCCTCATCTCATGCCACCTATTGTTATTATCTACTCCCATGTGTGCAAAGTGGCTGTGATTTTTCCCAGACATACTCATTTTCATTTTCCTGGGGGGAAAATCCCTCTCTGCTCAGAAGCCCAAAGCCTGGAAGCTAGATTCAGATGGAGAGGCCTGTGAACAGAGATGTAATGAGTGAGATAAATGTGTGTGCCTGCACAGAAGATGTCCTTCTCCTTCCTGCCATCTGCTACAGTCTCTTCCCAGCTTGCAACTGATTGTTATCACAGCAAGATTGCAAAGTGAGGGGTGCATTTGCCTCTGCGGCTTCAAGATGGGGCAGGCTCTGAATCTGCTTTGCAAGGCCACTGTGCAGGCTCACAGACTGCAGGGAGAAGGGGTTTCTCTTACCAGCCCCAGGTGGTTGCATGAGAAGTTGACACTCATCAGGGTGGTGTTCTGAGCCAGGACCTGGGAGAAAAGCGTAGCAGTTGGCTCTGACAGGTTATTACTTCCCAGATGGATGGACTTCAGGGTGGTGTTGGTCAGCAGGGCACGGCTGATCGCCTCCCCGCCTTTGTCCTCCACATAGTTGAGGCGCAGATTCAGGGACTTGAGGGTGGAGTTCTCAGCTAGGGCTTGAGCAAGAGCCTGAGCCCCCAGGTGATGGATCTGGTTGTTACACAGATCAAGGATTTCTAATCTGCTGTGGTTGATCAACTTGCCAACAGCTTGTGCCCCGTTGTCCCTGATGAGATTGTGGGACAAGTTCAGCTCCACCAAGCAGGGGTGATCCAGCAAGTTACGGACCAGCAGCCCAGTCTTGTCATCATCCACTTTGCTGTGCGTTAGCTTGAGAACCTGTGGGTGTAAAGGACAGGGACAGTGAAACAGCCAGCGCTTTGGATTGAGCTTTGTACAAGACCCCCAGTAAGTTAAGCCCATGGCCCACCAGACAGGATTCATCTCCCTTCACTTCACACACCTTTAGCCAGTAGGCTCAAGTAGTTGCTTTTATAGTGGGCAGATACTTCCAGCAGGCAGGACATGCCACTGATGTCCCCTGCCTATTCTTGGGAGAAATGGTTAATCTGGAAATACTTGTTCCTCTCCTCTGACTCCATGGGACCTCTGACATAGGGGGATAAATTCAAACAAGATAAAGCTGACCAAAACAGCAGAACTCACCCCAGATCACAGTCAAACACTGTCTAAATGAGCATGTGCACTGGTGGCAACCACAGTGCTCTCTGTAGAAGGGCAATGCCCTGTGTGGCCAGGGCACCTCAATAGTCACAGCAGAGGTAATTTATCTTCTGGAAGCCAAGCAGTCAAGTATTTCCCAAAGCATGCCATCTGTGGGGAGAGCATTCAGCCAGCTGCCTCTGGCTGCACTCTGGATAGCAATGCTTGCTGATATTTCGAAGGGTGTGAGTGTCTCCACTGCAGTTGCCACAGAAATTAAGATTGTCTTAGCGCCCAGAAAGAAAACCCCTCATCACTCTAAGGCAAATGTAAATTTTTCCCCATGCTCTTCTTGGGGGTCTCTGCTGCTCCGGGGCATGTTGATGTGTATTTACTGGGCATAACCACCAAAAGCTCTTTATGACAAACGCTCTTTGGGCTTCTCCTCTGCTCCCTCCCAGAACTATGCGAGGAGTTAAAACAGAAATGTTGCTTTCTCTTGGGTTACAGCAAACATGTTTTGTGGGAGCAAGTATTTTTCTCACCGACCCTCTGACAACCTGTTCTAACAAGAACACATGCAGAACAAGATACTCAGTGCTAGGCCAGCAAGTTAACATCTCTGCACTCTGCCAGACTGCAGCAAGCAAAACTGGTCCTTGGGTTTCTACCCCTGGGCAATTTGAAGATCTAGCTGTGAAAATAAGTTTCAGTTTGGGATACATTACTTTCAAGTTGTGGCACATCTTCACAGCAATAGTCAGGTTGCAACAGTCCTGATAGGTGAAGTTAAAGAGGTTCCACTCAAAGTTCATGCCGCAGTCCTTCACACCGTAAATGAGATGAAGCTCCTCAAGGTGAGGGAGAGCAGTAGTGAGAACTCCCAGGTCATAGTGATGCACAGAGTCCTCACCAAGTCCAAAGTCACTCCCTGTATCAGAAAGGTCATCCCTCACCTCCTTTTGATCCACCTTCACTGGTGGCAGGAACTGATCAACCTCCAGTTTCCGCACATAGTCTTTGCAGAGTGGGATGAGCTCTAGGACCTGGTTGGGGTCTGTGGTGTCAGGGATGAAACGTTTAAGGATGTTCTCCAGGTGACGTTCAAAGAACATCCGTTTCCAGCTGCCTCCATAGTTGGAGATGTCACACACTTGCCAGCGCTCAGTGCAGCACCTCTTCCAGTAGTCCTCATCACTTATTAGGTTGGCAGTCACAGTGAGTGGAAGGCTAGTGGAGAGCCTGTCCAGCACCTTTCTTTGGTGCTCAGGCAGAAGGCGGTCCAAAATAGGGTTGTCTAGAAGGGAGGAAGAGAAGGAGAGGTTGGTTTGGGCTGTAGGAACCATGGCTGGCACTACAGCCCTGCCCAGGCCCCCAGCTGTGTGCCCATGCCCTCCCCTCTGCTGATAATGGCTCTCTTCTCAGTTGCCAGCTGCTGGTGCAGGGAACTAAGCTGGCAGAAAATGTGTAGGATACATCTCCAATAGAACATCAGCATAATTGGGTTTAGTCCCATAACATTTGGAAACCACACCAGAAACTTAGCTCCCAGTTTAAATTTAGTTTGAATGCAGTTTATATTCAGAGCAGGACTTCTGCTGCCAAGAGAGCTAATTCAGCCTTACAGCAACGGGAGAGCTTGGCTTGTCATTTGCTCATCTTTCTCCCTTTGGTTTCTAAGCATATTAAAGGATGATATTTGAGAACAACTGTCTGTGTGCTCTTCAAGCAAGTCCTCGTGCCTTTTTATCTTAACTCAGGAGTCTACCTTGCCCCAAATTGATTCCTGTTCCTTTCCACTGAAACACACTCTTAGCCTTTAGGTCCACCTTGTTTAAATAAAAGTTATCTTCTCCCAGGAGCTTTCTCTCCTTAGTCTCTTTCCTGATGCTTGCCCTCCATCTCAGCTGGCTTCTCTCTAGTGGAATATCTTTGTGGTAAGAAACACTGGAGAAAAGTTGTGCGTATTCACACCATGAATGCTTGATGACATGTACACGGTAGCGATGAGTAACAGAAATCATCAGTGGAGAGGACTATCTGTGCATGGGAAATTCGATTTTGAGACACAAAGTGGGGTTAGCTTTGTATTTCCTCTGTTTCTGGAAATTTACTTTTCTTTTACATTTACATTTACTTCCTAAGGACACCCAGAATTTTATTACAGTCTCTTCCTGGAGTCTCTTCTCCAGTGTCCTACAGCTGACCTTCTGTGCAGAGTCCCACAACGCAAGCAGAGGTGGGACAGGTATGGGCAAAACTGGACTGGCTTCACTCGGGCACACTCAAGTGGCACCCAAGATATAGCCACACAGCTTAGGTAATGGCATGAGAGTCCCCAAGACACTGAGTCCCCAAGACACTGCTTTTATGTGCACACAATGTAGGTCCAATCCTTTTGGCATTGGACTGATGACCAGGTTGATAGGACTGTGAGGGTGTCCCAGCTCAGACTTCCAAGTGCCATCAGCCCTGCCCCCCAGGCACCATCAGTTCCTGGCGTAAGGCAGCACTGAGCTCCTCTATACTGTCTTAGAGTCTCAGGGTAGACATAGCCTTAGACCTGTCTTTGCTGCCACTCCCCTAGTCATCCAAAAAGACAAGTAGGCCCTTTCTTTCCCGCTCCCAGTCATTTCCCAGATGAGACATGCTTTTTCTGTTTTGCTATGTTTTATCAGTCCACCTGCTTCAAAAGCACATTCCCTGCCTGAGGATGTAACTTGTCACATCACCATCAAATGCCACGGAGAAGGCCTGAGACAATACATATTCTGAGATGGTAGCTTCTCCAAGCAGGGAACAATTCTCCACCTCTTTGTGCAGCACTCAGCACAACAGGACTCCATCCTCGAGTGCTACTCTAATGTATGCATGAATCAAGAGAGGGAAACACTGACTCCACAGCTGAGGTAAGTGAGTTCAGCAGAGTATGGAAAGAAGAAAAAATGATATGGCAAGGTTAGGGCAGAGTCACATCCTGGATAGCAGCCCAGAGGACTACAGCCATCCCTGCAGTGTACAAGTACATACTTAGCAACTAAAGAGTTTAACCAGCCACCTGGGAGGATATTTCTCCCCATCTGTTCCCTTGGCAGGGCTGGGTCCCACCCTCTGCCTTTCAGATGCATCTCCCTGCCTTGGTGACCCTCTGCTCCCCAGGACTGATGCTCTCTCTCCACGTGTCCCAGGGGAGACGTGCTCCTGCTTACTTTCAAAATTGTCAACGATGTGCTGGAGGCAGAGCTCAGTGAGGTGGGGGACAGTAACGAGGGACCACTCGGGATCCTCAACGATGCGGTGTGTATAGTAGAAGTCAGCAGTGAGGCTGGGCTGGGAGGGAAACAGCGAGGGAACAGCTGTGCTCTTGCCACCAGCTGTGGGCTGCTGCATCCTGCTCAGGACCCACTTCTTCAGGAGAAGCAAGAGGAAAATTGCTTGAGAGCAGGAGTCACCACAATGTTTTCCAGCTGGGCTGCCTGCAAAAGAAAAAGGCAACTTTAGAAAGAGGCCAGTGATAAGAATGTTCTGTTCACACTGCTGTTCTGTAATGCACTCAGCCCCTGCCCTTTGCCTGCCTCCTCTGCTCCGACTGGCAGCACTGCAACAAGGCAACTATTATTCAGCCTTATCTTTGTACACTGCCCTGTACCAAGAGGTCTCTAGGTACCATGTGTAATAAGCAGATAATAACGTGGTGTTAGTTCAGAGTGCCGCTGAAGAGGATGGACAAGACTTGATTGTTGACTATCCTTTCCAATAAAATAAATAGGTGAAGCTGGCAGGAGCTGGGTTTAAAGCAAAGGAAAATTATGGTTCTTCACACTGTCTGCAGGTCAGCTGGGGAATTCCTTGTCATGGGACGTTGTGGATGCTGAGAATCTGTGCAGGTACTAGGACAAGACCATGGAAGAGAAACTCCTTGAGAATGATTCAATGCACAGAAACCACATCGAGCCCAGTGTGAGTTGAACACAGCTGGAGGCAGAGAGAGTGCTGGAGGACAGAAACACACATACCTGCATTGTTTTTCTACTCTTCTCCAGGCATCTGCTTCTAGCCACTGTCAGAGATGGGATACTGGGCCAGACCATCCCCTGGTTTGATCCACTATGCCTGTTCTTGTGACTCTTTAAAGGCAGATGCTTTACAGATGAATACACTTTAAGTGTATTCATTGTTTTTTTCTGCTTTTCCCAGTTACTCTCCAGTTGAACTCCTTCCAAACATCCATTAACTGATAAGATGGGTCAGACCTGTTCAGACCACACTGAGCCTAAGCAGATATGAGCTAAAAGAACCAGCCTGGAGCAGAAGGCAGGATGCCCAGTCCTATTAGCTCTGTGAGCTTTCCCAGACCAAAGTTTCCCATTTGCCATTTCCTACCCCAACCTCAGGACCAGCGCTCTCAGCCGTCAGGATCCCACGTGTACGGTTATTGCCTGGAAGTCTTAATGGTTCCTTTACCAGCCCTACCAGTCTGAAAGAAGCAGAGAAGGCACTAGGAAGGAGTCTGCCTCTTGAGTTCTGGGTTCAACAGGAGTGGCCAGGTTTGGTGAGCACATCCCAGGGCATACAGACCTATGCTGATCCTTACTGGGGCTAACTGGATAACAGGGCAACAGTGCAAGGCTGGGCGGTTAGAGACGGCAGGACACCTAAAAGAAGCATGAGGCAAATGGATGGGTGGCAATGTCAGAGGTGAGGACAGCTTCCTGCGAGACCAAGAGGATGCCTCAGAGCAAAGGTGGCCTTGCACCACAGTAGAATCCAAAGGATCCTGTGACAACACCCTGCACAGAAGCCAACTGCCATCTATTATCTTGTGCCACATCCCTCAGCTGAACAGTGCTTTGATCCCAAACAGATCCTCCTTTGTGAAGGGTGTGAGCCAGATAGTGCTCCCCAGATGAAATGTCTTAGGTCCTTCCCCTGCACAAAGCTGTTCCCTTCTCCTCTGCCCTCCCAGTTTGTGCTGCCTCAGTCAGCACAGGCCCCTCTCTCCGTGAAAGCTCTGTAGCTGCCTTTGCTAGTGTTCCTCCCTCTGGTCCTTCTTCTTCCAAAAGACATCTGAGGAAAGGTCTGCAAAAGAACCTGCAAAAGGAGGAAGAGAGGAGATCTGTGAAATGCCAAGAACTACAGGAGAGGAGCAAAATGACTCATGCTGTACAGCAGCAAATGTGTCAGCAAAGGCTTCTTCAAATGCACTTGAAGCAGATCCAAGAAGAGAGTAACCGTTTCAGAATGAGCATCAGGAAAGGGTGGAGATGGCAGTGGCAGGGCATCCTCCGGTACAAAGCAGGAGGATGAAGGGTGCTGAGGGCAGGGAAGCTGAATTTCTTGGGAGGCATCAGTGTAGGGATGACAAAGGCAAAGGCTGTAGAAAAAGGAAGCCTGGTCTGAAGAAGGGTGGGTGTGGAAGGAAAAGGAATGGGTGATGGGACTGGAAGTGCTCTCCCTGCGAAGCTCCCTGCCCCCAAAGGAAGGTGTCATGATGGCAGGCCACCATTGAGGGGGAAGAGAAGCATCCTGATTCTCCACAGCACACTGACCCAGCTGAAACCCAGCTCTTGGTGCTTGATGGACTTTAGCAGAAGGGCAAAGCACAGCTGGATGGCAGTGAGGTGGCATTAAGAGAAGAAAAGTGACTGGGAAAAATGTTTTCTCCATGCTGAGTCCGTAGTCCTATTCAAAAAGCATCTATGTCACTCTGTCCCTCAGGCCAGTCACTGCTAACTGGAGTTTCTGATGGCTTCTCTGACCTTTTGGAAGCAATCATTAAAGGCCAGCTGTTGGGGAAAGCCAGTGCAGCACCAGTGGCCTAGGATTATTTCAAGGCTACCTTCCAGCAGATGATCTGATTGAAAGTTTACCAATGGTGGATCAATTTTTAGAGGGTATGTAACCCATGGCTCAGGCAGTACTGACAAAGGAGCTCCTGGAGACCAAGAGGGAGACACAGCTGCCCTCAGGCAGAGCTGAAACCTAGCTCTAGAAACAGTGCAGCCCCTCCATACATTGGATGAAGCTCGCTGAGTGAAGCTCGCCTGCAGCGAGAGGTCAGCTGGTGTGCACTACCCAGCTGTGGACCAGACCCAATGCAGATGGCCCCAAAAGAGAGGCAGGCAGCTAGGGGTGTCTGTGCCTCGGCTGCTGAGGAGCTTTCCCCTGATCTGAGCTCTGTACCGAATCAGCTCTGCTGCCTCCACCATCCCCACTTGGCATTCATCGTGAATCCAGCAAAAGCAAAGCTGCTGGCGTGCGACAGCCAGACTGCAAGGTGTCTGAATCCACCCCTCACTGGCGGTGCTGGGGCGGGGGGCTGAGTCTGATGCTGAGTCACCGCTCACGCTGCATCCATTCCCACCGCCCCCAGCATGGGAAGCCCACTCCACTGCTCATCCCTGTGTGCCGAGGGGTGCAGTCTGCCAGGGGAAGAACCTCCTTCACCGCTGTGTCCCCTCCACCTTGGCTGCAGGAGTCTCACCCAGATGGAGCTCATGTGCCAAGCCAGTTCCCATAGACGGGTTTGCTGAGCATGTGTTTAAACACCGGAGAAGTGGTGTAATTCACCAGCAATAAGCCAACTCAATGGTGTTAACGCACACACCTTCCCACTCACTCTGCACTTCAGTCACCTATGCTAAAAATTTTATTAAATGGCTTTATTAAACGATACATGATGAATTGGGTCATGTAGTAAATTCCTAGTTTATGTCATTCAACACTCAGATTAGGCTTAAAGGTAAATGATACTAAAATTTCTAAACAAGAGAAATCACATTTCCCTTCCCAGGAAGAAGCCAATCTTTCAGAAATCCACAGCCAACTTACGCTGCTACCTAGAATGCCTAACAAACCTTCTTCAGCTGCATCTGTTTTGATCTGGAAATACAACATCTGCTGCAACATAAAAGTTTTCTGCTCTTTTGATTCACACCAAAGCCCAGAGAGACCAAAAAAGGAGAGTTGCATGGAAACCAGTGACCTTTGACTGGTGCCTCCTACCAGCAGTACAGTGACCCAAGAAATGGAGTGACTGTACACCCCATGTTTACTGGAAAGTTTGTAAATGCAAGAGAAATTCTTCCTGAGGATGGTTATGCCCCAGTCAAGTTCGCATTGGCACTGATGCTCAGTGTACCCAGAAATTAGCCACTCTCACGTCACTGCAGCAGTGCTCAGAAAATGCCAGCTGAACTGCAGATGCTGTTTGTTACCTCTGTGCTGTTTGTTACCTCTGCTCCAGGCAGGCTAGCGGGGACATCGACAAGTGATCTGAGTGCTGGTTAATGTTGGCGCTTTAAGAGCCCAAGCTGCAAGCGGCTTCAGCCTTGGGCAATTAAGCCCTGATTTTGAGTGAGAAAACACAAGAGAACGCGATTTGTGAGAAAGTACGTGATTCGCAAGAAAAACAAGATAAGAAAACTTCTTATTTTAACTATCCAGAAGTAAAAAGAATGCCTCATGAACAGGTGGATTTATCCAATCAAGTATTGTAACCAGGCGTGTGAACAGTAGCTTTTAGCCAATGAAGAGTTGTTTATGTGTGTGTGTGTGTGTGTTAGCAGCTTAAGAGTATATAAGTGATCATGTAACCAATAATAAAGGTCTCCAGTAGAATTCACATTGAATCGTGTGTGGAGTCCATGAATATCCCTCTCGGCAGGCTAACACCGCTGATCCCACCACCACCTGCAGGGACTTGCCACGCTCCCTCGCACTTGGAAAGGCAGATGCTAAGTGTGCATTAGGGCAGTGTATTGCAGGCTTGGAGAATCACAGAATTGCCTGGATTGGAAAAGACCTTTAAGATTGAGTCCAATCACTAACCTAACACTGACAAGTCCCTGACTAAACCATGTCCCTGAGCACTATGTCTAGAGGACTCCTAAATACCTCCAGGGATGGAGACTCCACCACTGCCCTGGGCAACTCGTTCCAACGCCTGATAAAAGAGGAGGCTGAGGGGCTGAACCTCCACAATGGGCTTTAAGTTTTTTTTTAAAAAACCCCAAAACCAAAAGCATGTCCAGTGAGGAATCTATTTAGCTTCAGTCGTAATGGAATTTGTCCCTAATGGGAGATGGGGTAGAATGAGGCCAGCTGGCCATTTGGAAATATGGTTAATGTCATCACTGTCATCCAGCCGATGCGAAGGGCCAAGAGTGGGGTCCTGGGTATCTGTCAACACGCCAGGCCCCTGCCTGGGTGAGGGTCGCTGCCCAAAAGAGGTGTCAGAAACACGGAAGCACGTTAGGACCCGAGCAATGCCCGGCCACGCCG
>NW_010334204.1:0-4201 GCF_000700745.2 Antrostomus carolinensis
TGATCCCACTGTCCATGTCACTGACAAAGACCTTCTCTGGAGTAGGGCAGTGGATTCTCTGTAGAGGCTTCTGCTGTACTTACAGGGAAATTGAAGGGAAGGAGAGGACAATATGGTGCTTAGGGATATGGTTTAGTGGTGGACTTGGCAGTGTTGGTTTTACCATTGGAGTTGATGATCTTAAGGGTCTTTTCCAACCTAAATATTTCTATGATTGTACAATCAGTAAATTTAAACTGTATACTCAGGCTCTTGCTGCTTTCTGACCAATCTGTCACTTCTCCTGAGATGTCTGAGTGAAGTGTGAGGTTTGGAACTCATTTTGCAAAATCTGTGTACCTTTGCTCTAGTTGTATCACACTCGGGTGGAGGCAAGCTGTGACTGAGAGGTGACTTGTAAACTATATGGATGGGCCTCTGAGAAGAATCAGGAAAAAAAAAAGCCCCAACATTGAAGAGAAAGAAATGAAGGCAAATTCCTCCAGTGCAGGGATGCAGCAGCACCATGACCCATGGTCCCAGGGGAGAAAGCTGCTTTGTTACCTCTGTCAACCTTTCCAGAAAGGAAAGGTCTCCTGTATTCAAGGCCATAATTTTGATGGACCCTGCTCTATAAAACTCGTAGTGGTTTGAGGGTTGTAAATTAACCAAGTAAATTTTACCTTCCCCCCTCCCCCCGTATTTCTCCCTTATTTTTATTCATCAATCTGAAAAATTGATTATATTCTTTATCCAATATTTTTTCGTTCACAAGCAAAACAAAAAATATGTATGTCACGGGACACAATTTCAGTACACATTTCTGAAACTCCTCTGCCCCTTTATTCCTAAACACTGTAAATATATCCTGGTATATTTATATGCAACGATACCAACCTGAGATCAGCGCTTAAAAATAAACCACACAGAAATTGCATGGGGTGTGTGCACAGCAGACATCCCAATCTACAGTAAGGGCTGAAGAGATGGCACTAGGGGAATACTGTCCATTACCTTTGTTTGGTTTTAATCCATATTGTTAAAGCATGAGGTGCAGAGGGTTATGCAAAGTTTAATTTAGGTTTGATTGGGGTTTTTTTTTTTTAATTAAGTGCAATGGTAATTATCACTGCAGTGACTAGACACAACTGATGAAATGGCCAGCACTTTTTTCCACGGGTAAGCATACATCTAGCTATCCCCATTTTGAGCACATCCAGTCAGATCCTAAAAGCATCACCTACCTCGTTATAGGTGCCCCTCACCCTTTGCCATCCCTCTCTCACAACCCAAGTTTTTGTTCTGTTGAAATCTAAATTCCAACAGATTCACTGATGGATACGAGCAGGACATGTCCCCTGGGCCTTTGAAAAGCAGATGGCATTAAGGTGTCGTCCTGAAGGCAAGTGGATCTCTACAGTAGCTATAGGGGAAATATACATATATGCATAAAGGGAGAGGCATTTGCATAAATGTCAAAGGCTTTTGAGTTTGTTATCAGCACATTGTTGGATCTCTGTCTCCCATTATCTTTCAAATACTCGTGTGACAAAAAAAACCCCAAACTTCAGGTTTACTGCTGCATTTTCCCTTGCACGCTGAAGAACTCTGAATATTAAATATGTGGCTTTATACAGTTCTTTATGGCTTCTCAATTTAAGGACCTGCAGCAAATGAATTAAGACAGAACATGTAATGGTTTCTTTGATGCAGTGTTGTACCACGCTCAGCACCAAGCTCTGTAGCAAAAGGAAACCAGCTGCATCACTCAGAGAGAAAAAGTCTCCGCTGGCTTTCAGTCGGTAGGTAAAGCAGAGACTGCAGAAGATGGCACACAGCAAACTAGGGAGAATAAAGGCACAAAGTTTATTTCACTAACAAACCCAAACATTCAGTGATTTCTAGTCATATACCAAAGGAAATAAGGAGCAGAATGGGCAACAACGAGAGTTTTGGTGGATTTTGAAACAGCATGAGTCAAATACTTGAAAACCAGCATTTCAGCTGCTGGAAAGTTGCCTACATGGCAGTAGGTGCTAGATCTGCCCATCCGTGAGCCCAGTAGGAAAAACAAGCTCCTGGTGCACATGAAGGTTTGAGGAGATGAAAGTTCACAGCCCATGGTTCAGAGGAAGAGCCATTGGCATAAACTATTAATTATGTATGAATCCAGCACTGATGGTATTGCATGCCTTTTGAAGCACAGCAGGTCACAACTAATTGTTTTTATATCTAATTGTTTTATAATTCATTATTTTTATATCCCTCAAAGATAGATGTCTCCTTGGCACCTAGATAGGAATATATAATCCAGGGGGCTGCTTCTGTGAGTAAATTTCCTTCCTGACCCCTTGAGAGGGCTCCTGCTCAGGGCCGTACACTCTAGAATAGCCACCAAATATTTCTGTCCCACCAAAGCCACTTAACCGTGTGGCCTGGCAGCAGAGAAGGCTGGAAAAGACCAAATGTGCAGGTCCACGTATTTTCCAATAGCAAGAAATGACCAACAACTTTAGTAGGATGAAATAAAAATTTTATCCTACTGAAGGATTTATCTCCAAATAAAAACCAGAAACCATCTACACAGCAACCGCAAGAGAGAAATCGGATTGTTAATATAGAGCCCCCGATAAAAAGATATGAGGAGTTTTCACTAAAATATTCAATATAGGAGTAAGCAAATCACACTTTATTGGCAGGTCAGTGATCAATTAACCTTTACAAATAGCTGCATTTCATAATTTGTTTTGATTCTATAAATGCTAACATAAGACAGATCAATACATTCTCTGAATTAGAGGGTTAAACCACTTCAGTTTAAGTGAAGTATCTGGTAAATCACTGATGCAGCAACACAGGCAGTTATTAAATGCCCTAAAGTCAGACCAAAAACCAGATTAAAAATTTACTGATCACCTGTGAAATTCAAATTAGGTTAGTTAATATTAATTATTTCCATGATGAAATAAAATAAATGACCCCAAAAGTTTTAGGCCATTTTCACCTATCTAACTCAGGTAGCATTTACATTTATAACTAATTTCCTTTTAATGCTGAACCACCTAAGTAATCATTTTAGCAGCAGGTAAATGCCTAAAATGCAGCAGTGGCTTCTAGTGGGGGTGTTAAATCCTTCTCAAAATGATTCAGGTAGACCTTAATTTCCACTGTGCAATAAGGCAGCAGAACTCATGTCCACAGTGAAACTGTTTTTAAGGAAATATAAACTGGAGTAAACCTGCTGTGTACTCAGAAATAAAAAACAACTCATTTGGAAGCTAAGAAAAAAATGAGGTTTATGTCTCCCTTTCTCTATTACTTCTCACCAACACTGCAATTTTCAGTTGAATCTTGGAGTTTAAGGTGCAAAAATACTATATTAATGACAAGACAGAGGCAGGCAGTACTGGAAACTTCCCAAGCATAGCTGTGTTAGCAGCACAACCAACTCAATTTTGTATCTGCAGAAGTATTTGTGGTCTCAACATAAATACTTCAAGGAGCTTTTAGGGAAAACTGCTCATACTGGTTACCACACACCAAATTATCTCTACGTAAAGACACAGACTTGTGCACTATACAGGAAGACCAAGTGCTCCAGTACAACTCCAATAAAGCTGGGAATAAACTAGTACAGAGAAGTGTGCTCCCAGAAGTGTGTTTGCCTGGTATGGAACAAAAACAAAAAGGCTTTGAGCACCAATTCACATAACTCACTAATCAGTGGTAGCTCCTCCATCACAACGATCTCAGCTGGATGTGAGCTGAAGCTGCCATTGCTCCTGTCATTTCACCAAGCCAGTCTCCTTTCTTGTGCAGAAATCCTGGGAACAGAAACCACTCTGTCAGTCTTGGGAGTGCAGCTCTGCTTAAGGAAGAATAATGAAAACCAAGTGCTGGGAAACGTAAACAAATGAGGCATCACTTTCTCTCCCAGGTGCTGGTCTTTGATTACTCCATTCCAAATGGCATTGTTATTACTTGTCAAAAAGTACCAAAAACGTTTGATTGTCAAGGTATGGAATAGTTTTTAAATGCCAAATTATTTTGTTTGGTTGATTTGTTGTTGACTGCAGCCTGCAACAGCCAGGTCTTCTCCCGTGGACAGGCAAGAGATTCAGTGTAAGTTTTGTAGGTGTCCTGGTTGTGCTAGGATAGTTAATTTTCTTCTTAGCAGTTAGAATAGGTGTATTTTGGTCTCAGTGTGAGACTTGTTATGAGA
>NW_010334205.1:0-4455 GCF_000700745.2 Antrostomus carolinensis
AGGTTTCCCTCATGGAAAAGCATTGGCTGTGCCGAGGGATCTCTCAGCGTGGCCAGCTCAGCCCCGTGGGGTTCGGGGTGCGATGCCCCCAACGGGAATTTCATTTTCCCTTCTGGCTTCACATGTCCCCTGTGAACATTCCCCCTTTACCTCTGCAGGAGATACACAAATTAACCACGCTCCACATTTCAAACTCCATTTCACAGGTTTTCATGAATTCTGTGAAATCTCTGTGCTCCTCAGCACCAGGTACTCACAGTGGGCAAGTGTGAAAGAACCGCGGAGGAGAGAAACAAGGAGTTGTAATAATGCTGTTGTAAAGGTCCGTGCAGGCTCGGGACCCTTCCTCGCACAGTGCAGCCCCACCGCTGCAGCTCTGCCCGGAGCAGGAAACCAAACGCTGTGGTGACACCAAGCCAGGGGACTCATTATGAGCTTTTTAAACTTTCTCATCATTTTTCATCTACTGACAATAGTTTATGCACATTATAATCGTGTCTTACTCAAATGCATTAGTTTTGTTTTGTTTTGTTTTTTCTAAAGGCTTTTGATAAGCTTCAACTCAAAAATAGTTTTTAAAACCTTGTAACTTAATCAGTTTTCCCAATCTGCATGATCAAATCTATTGACAAAAAAATGGCACCGAGTAACCACAGGGTCTGTTTTCCGGAGTGGAGGTTGGTGGGACTATTTACAGGGCCTCAGAGACGCACGCAATACGTGTCCCACTTAACCGAACAATAAAACAGCAATAATTGTGCCATCCCATATGTTTCCATTCAGATATTGATAAGAACATTATCACACTTTGGAGACACTGACTCATTGAGTTGTGGAGCAGTTATAAAAAAAAAAAAAAAAATATTCTTGATGGAAGCTCTTAATATGAATTCCCTCCCTGTTACATGTATTAAAGGAATTTCAGCCCATCAGGAGCTAATCACATTTCATTTTCTTATTTCTTTTTTTTTTCCTCATGGTCAACACAGACCAGCACAGCTGAGGTGTACGATAATCAAAGCTTCTTCATGGCTGAATAAATTTAATACTCTTGCTTCATCAGTGCAGCATATTAAAAAGTCCCTTGACATATTTAGCTTGATTGTTTAAGGCATTACTCTAGAGCCAGAGTATTACAGATTTCACATACAATATGGGGGGCCTTTGCTTTCATTTGTCTGTAACATGACATAAGAAATTGGATTGAAATAAGTTTCTTTGGAAAAAAAAGAGCCAATTGATAAAGTCATAATGCAATCTCCACAACATAAGTGGAGAAATAAATGAACATTAACGCGGTGTTTGTAATAGCAGCCAGCACAAATAACTCAGGTGTTTTGAGCTGTAAATAATTCATTCAACAATGTAATGCGATATGAAATAGATATTTGTTTTCCAAACAAACAAGTTAAAAACAGTTCCACTATGTTTAAAATGTTAACTTGCTTTTCTACGGCATAATTTAATATGTATATTAAAAATGCACGGTCGGCTCCTGCAGCTCCTCGTGTGATTTCAGGTCGAAGCAGCCTCTCTCCTCCTTTAGTTTCTTGGACACTGGACACTGGAGGTGGAAGAGCCCAGGACCCGGGCTGGGGGAAGCCAATGGTTGAGGATATATCCCAGTGCTGGGAGCCAGCTCTGGCTGCCGGCGCAGTTAATAAACAGGCTCATGGAAAGAGTTTGGGTGCTGGCCTGGCCACGGGCACACAGAGGTATTCACACATCCTTATTAGTGCTTCCTCTGATCTGTTTTTCCCAAATAAAGTGGTCTGAGAGCTCTCTGTGAGAGCGCTGGTGACAGCCATCGATTCCCCCTGTCTCTTCTCAGATCTGGCTGACTATTCAAGCTTCAGCTCAAAAATATTTCTTAAAATTTTGTAACTTAATCAATTTCCTAAATCTGCACAATAAAACCTGTTGACAAAAAAATGGCACAAAGCAACCACAGGGTCTGTTTTCCTGCAAACTGACAAACTGAGGCACTACATCAGCATCGGGAATCACACAGCACCAGGGCTCTGCATTGTGGTGGTTTCACCCCTTTGGCTGCAGCCAAACGCAGTCGGTCTCTCACTCCACCCAGGGAGTAAGGGAGAGAATTGGAAGGAAAAGAGCAAGAAGACTCACAGGCTGAGATAAAAACAATTTACTAATTGAAATAAAATAATAATGATAACAGCAATAACAGACTATGCAAATGAGTGATGCCCAGGGCAGTTGCTCACCACCCACCCACCGATGCCCAGCCTGTCCCAGCCAGCGATCCCGGAGCAGAGACAGTCCCCAAACCCAAACCACAATCCCGGGAGAGCCAGAGCCCGAGCCATCCCCGAGAGAATCCCCAACTTCCCGCTCAGCCCTGGGCAATGTCCTGCCCATGGGGGACAGGAGATGGAATATCTCATTGGCAGAGCCAGATGGCAACTGGGGGTTTGCTAATTACTGCGCTTCCCCCCTCCCAGCCCTTTGCAGTTGCAAACTGGCAAAACACAGTGACCTTGGACTTCCAGCAGCAACTAAGAACATCAGCACCTTATCATGTTCTTCTCATTACAAACCCCACACTGAAACCAAACCTCAGCTATTCCAGCTCCTGAGAAGAACATTAACTCTATCCCAGTGACACCAGGACACACGTGCTGGAGACTGGCTGGGTAACAGGCCCAGAGCCCACACCGGCACTCGGGGAACGTGCCATGGAAACAGCCGGGACTTGTGCCATCTCCGCCAGCTTCTCCTTCCTCCCCAGCTGGGACCCCAGGAAACCTCTCCACGGGAGGGTCTCGGGTGGGTGCAGGAAGGTCGGACCCTAGGTCCCTGGGGCAGCAGGACTCGCAGACAGACACCGGGACATGGCTCCTGCTTAGCGTGCAGCGGACAGTGCAACCAGCTCAGCTGCCAGACAATCTGAACAACTTCAGGCAAAAAACACCAGACATTTGGTCCCTGCCGGGCATCGTTACATCTAAATTAGAAAACGCCAAAGCGAAACATGCTGATTTTCTAGTCGAGGTTTCTGCATTCGATGCCAGAACACAACTGGGGTAAAATGTCTTCAACAGCATTGGAGACTAAATCGGTGAGCCTGAAGCAAGTGCCTGAGTCTGTGATAAATTAAAATAAAGCCTCTCTGCTAAAGGCCAGGTTGCAACTTATATGAAATTCAATTAAAGTTAAAATATCTATTTTCCAGGTCTTGCTAATAAAGCGGATGGTAACGACCCTGCCTCAATAACTCCAAACTTGCTTTGGGACATGTTCAAGGGTGCAGACTTCCCTGTCATTAATAAATCACTTTGTATTCCCCCAGAATTGTCGCAGTCCACCTGTGCCTGGAAATAAAAGGATATGGTGCTGAAATGTCTCTCAATATTGTTGTCCAGGAGCAGATTCCCTCTGAGAGGGGACAGAGGTTTTGGACCCAGGCCTGCCCCATGCTCTCAGTGTGGGGATGGGGTCCTGCTCCCCTGGACATGGCTTGGCAGCCCCGTGACACACCAGTGACCACATCAAACACTTAAATGCCAGAAAACCAAACCGCAGCTATTCCAGCTCCTGAGAAGAAAATCAACTCTATCCCAGTGACACCAGGACACAAGGGATGGTGGATCAGCAATGCTCCATGTTATCATGGGAAAGCTAATATCCATGTGTGTGATGAAATGCATTGCTAGGTCTTGCTCCTGGAGATCCTGAAGCAAAGTCTGGGCAGGGTTCCTCCCTGCAGGTACGTGTGTCTGATCAGGTCATTGCTCCCCAGGCGAGGGACGGGGACAGGGAAGGCAGCCCCCGATGTCCCCAGCCTGTGCTGGGCTGTTTCACCTCCATGTCCCCTCCAGCCAAAGCACTTGCAGCACAGAAATGGCCCAAAACCTCATTGCATGGCCTGACGCCACGGGACAACACTGAGCAAATAACGAACAACGCTGGCAAAAGAAGGGACACGGTGCTGAGTGGTGTCCCAGGCAGGTCCCCACGCCAGGCAGGGCCAGCCTTCTCTGCCTGAGGATGACACAAACCTCTGCCTTCCAATTAAAAGGGCTATTAACGAAAACGCCAAGCTTATAAAAAGATATTTATTGTTAGTATGGAGTCCATTACTATGTCATTAGTAATCGTAATGCACAGATAATGAATCGCACTGTTCTAATGACTTGGGGTGTGGAATCATTCCTTCCAACTTCTGTTCTTCAGAAGACCACACGCCAGGCAATTAATATTGTCACTTGCACACCAAAGATCCCAACCCCACTGTGATTAGAGCAAATGAATAATTTGCCATTCAGCCATACTGAGAATAAAACCAGGATAAGACTGAGAAGAAAAATTCTTGAGTTGCAAGCTGTAATAATTAACATCCAGCAGAGAAGCAGGGGAATGGCTTCGAAAGTCCTGATATAAAGTCTTGTCAAGAAGCTAAGAAGTCTCTCCTCTCCTCTCCTCTCCTCTCCT
>NW_010334206.1:0-211 GCF_000700745.2 Antrostomus carolinensis
ACACCCCTTCTCCCAGCCTCCGCCCTGGTCCCCCAGCACCCAAACCTTGCTCCTGGCGATGCACCAAATGGGTATTGGCTTTTTTAGCCTATTTCATGCCCATTATCACCCTCTCCTCCACCTTCCCCCACAATTCTCCAGCCTCTCCTTGCAGCCAGGACAATGGGGCAGGAGAGGACATTGGGGGATCTCCCCACCCGGCCACTTCCCG
>NW_010334206.1:364-1162 GCF_000700745.2 Antrostomus carolinensis
CTGAACACCAGCGAGGCCTGCGGTGGGATCACGGTCCCTGGGGAGGGGACACGGTCCTGATGTGCTGTGCAGAGCTGAGAGGGAAGGGGCCGGGTGCTGTGGGGTGATGCCCAACTCACCATAGCCCTTCTCCCCATAGGCCAGGAACGGGGGGATGATGATGCTCCTCTTCTCTCCAGCACACATGCCCAGCAGCCCCTGGTCCATGCCCTTGATCAGCCAGCCGGTGCCCACGTAGGTGTCATAGGTGCTGTCTTTGCTGTAGCTGGGGGGGAGGAATGAGGGCGGGATGGGACCAGGACCACACCAGCTCCCCCAGCCTGAGCGGTGCCGTGCGGGAGGTGGGTCTGGGGGTCACAGAGTGGCACCGGCCCATTGGGGTGCAGGGAGGAGGACCCCACATCCTGCCCTAGGCCAATGTCCCCTAGTCCCCACCATCCCCGGTGCCCCCAGCCCTGAGGCAGAGGGTGGTCCCAGCTCCAGTGCCCTGAGGGCACCCCAGTGCGGGTACCTGGAGTCGAAGGGGGTGCCGTCCAGCAGCGTGCCGTTGTAGTGGTACCGCACAAAGTCCGAGTTCTCCACCGTGCGGTTGCAGCGCTCGGGTTTGGAGAGGCTGATCTGCAGCTTGTCGTTCTTGTTCCAGATGTCCAACATGACGACGTCGAAGTACAAGGTGGCGTCTGGGGGGATCAGCCCCGCTAAAGGGGTGGCAGCGAGGACAGAGCACCTTAGGTGGGAGCAGCGCTGAGCCCAGGCGTGCCAAGGGCTCTGTCCCCTAAAGCCACCCATGCCAGCCCC
>NW_010334207.1:0-369 GCF_000700745.2 Antrostomus carolinensis
CTTGGGGTGCAGAGTCCCCAGGGTCTCTGTGAGGTGCATGGGGTCTCTGAGGTCTCAGTGGGGCTCATGGGGTCTCCATGGGTCACAGGGGGTCGTTGGGGTCTCCATGGGGTGCACAAGGTTCCTGGGGTCTCTGTGGGGTGCATGGGGTCTGTGGGGTCTCCATGGGGCACCCAGGGTCCTTGGGGTCTCCGTGGGGTTCACGGGGTCCCTGGGGTCTCCGTGGGGCTGAACCCCCCTGCTGCCCCATGCTGAGCAGGAGCTGATCCCCCTCCTGGCCTGGGGGGTAATTAATTAAGCACGGGGCTAACGAGGTGAGTGCTTCCCAGCACGGGGTGGGGGGGAAGCAGTCTGGGGGCAGGGAAGGGG
>NW_010334207.1:840-1243 GCF_000700745.2 Antrostomus carolinensis
GGCAGAGACCCCCCCAGAGGTGCGGGATGGGGGGCAGAGTCCCCTTGGGAATGAGGGATGGGGGGCAGAGACCCCCAGGAATGTGAGATGGGGGGCAGAGACCCCTTTGGATGTGGGATCAAGGGCAGAGACCCCCAGGGGTGAGGGATGGGGGACAGAGACCCCCAGGGGTGCAGAATGGGGGACAGAGCCCACCAGTGCCGGTACCACCGGTGCCACCTGCTCTGCCACACTCGGCAAACGCCGGGTCCCCACAGAAGGGGGTCGGTGCTGCTGCCTGGCACGGCCCAGGGAGGTGGTGGCCGCGGTTGGGCAGGACCCTGCCCGTGCCAATGCCGGTGGTGCTGGTGCCGGTGCCAAGCGGTTGTACCTGGCAGAGTGCTGATGCCAATGCTGGTGCCAG
>NW_010334208.1:0-2675 GCF_000700745.2 Antrostomus carolinensis
GGTAAACTCTCCTTTTTTTCCTGAGTCCCAGAAAGAGCCCCCTGTTCAGCCAGGCCAGTCTTCTTCCCCGCTGGTTCATTTTGCAGCACAGGGGGACAGTCTGCTCCTGCGCTTTTAAGACTTCCTTCTTGAAGAATGTCCAGGCTTCCTGGGCCCTTTTGCCATTCAGGACTGTCTCCCAAGGGACTCAACTACTGTCCTGAATAAGCCAAAGTTTCCCCTTCGGAAGTCCATGGTAGTGGTCTTGCTAATGCCCCTCCTTACTTCACCAACAATTGAGAACTTTACCATTTCATGGTCGCTTAGCCAAAGATGGTCACCAGCTTCTGGTGTCTTGTCACAGAAGCCACTGCTGCAGCCACTCCACTACCAAAACCTTGCCAGGTAAACCAAGTACATCTTTTAAATTAAAAATCCATCAAACCAGATTCATAGCTGGTGTAAATCACCAGTTTCATCAACAGAAGCAAGAAGATCTGGTATGTGAAGACAGTGTAAGGGTATATGCATGTATATGTAATAAGCTTCATATAAATTAGTTACAGGTAGATTGATACAGTATCAAGCCCTATATCAAATATCCTCAGGAGGTTGTATTGTATTTAGCCACAGAAATTAATACTCTAACTTATCCCTCTGTCCAGTCATCACAATCTAAACTGCCCAACAAGAGGGCCAGAAATAATGCAAGAAAAACTCCCAGTCACTCTCTTGGGAGAAAACCGAACCTGGGTAAGGGAGAACCAACAGAGGTCAATGCCACAAATAGGCAATGAAAACACAGCTTTTGTAAGCAGCTGTTGTAAAATGAGAAACTTCTTGGATGTTAAACCATAGCAGTCAAAAATGAAAGATCAAGACAAGATTTAAAAGTATCCAGAAGCAATGAAGATAAAAATGACACTTATATAAAGATGCCTATCTCTATAGTTTGGGATTCTTAGAAGAGATTGTGATTGTTAATTGATAATTCTGGCATATATTGTCCAGAAGCATTCTGAAATCCATTTACCTCAGGAATACTTGATATATACACACACTATTGGCATCTTTTGCTATAGTGTAAGAACTTATGATGCTTATACTACATATTTAAAGTACAGGAACAACATCCACAAAATTGATTCATTATGTGTATATCATGATTATGCCTACAGTAGCCTCTTTCACCAAAAAAAAATTATATTAATATATGATTTTTAAATTAATTATGAAACAATGAATTTTTTATTACTATTAGTACTACTAGTAGTAGTGGAAATAACAGCAGTAGCAGTAGAAAAAGATTAAAGAAAATTCCACTCATAATTATAGTTTTGACAGACCATATGATAAGACAGAAAGTACCTAGGCCCTTTGTGCTAATGTTAACCAGAAAACATTATTAGAAGAATAATACTAAGGAAGGAAAAAAGAAAGATTTTTTTTTTTAAAGAAAAAAAACCTTGCTGTTCTTAGAACTGCTACCTTAACCATTAACAGATCTACATGTAAAAAAATACACACAAACATTGAGATTAAGTCTGAGACAGAATATAAAGAGCTGCTGCTTGAATAAATCTGACACAGAGATTCCCAAGATTTCTTTGTCAAGCTCAACACTAGCAGCAGTAGGTGACACTTCTACCTATGGTTATAAAGCATTAGCTGTTTTTCTGCCAACTCATATGTCTGAATGTTATGCATGCCATAAGAGGATATACACAGTCCTTCAGGAAATTATGTTAGAACAAAATGATATGTGTCCAGCTGTTGATGTTCCCTGTTTCTTTTGCTTTGCAAACATACTGTCTTTGGAAGCCTGACATAAGTTAGGCCCAAAGACTTTACATGTTTAGTCATACTTTTCTTCTGATTTTTGCAGATCTCTCCTTTCTTGAGATTTATTTTATTATAGGCTTTATTTTATTTATTTATCTACCTATCTAACTATTTATTTAAATCCAATTTATTTAAATTTATTTATATATAAATTTAAATTATTTTAGCATAGTATTTATCTGAGAACAAAGTAGTTATTGCCCTTTTTTTCTTTAATCCACCACATTGACCTACTCCTAGATTTCTTGTTTAAGACTGTTTCTGTGCTGTATTTTGTGTTATCTAATTAAAATATATGTATGCCTACATTCAATTTTGCAAATATTAAATATGTAAAATGAATTATACTGCTTCCCCACTCTGTTTTGTTTTGTTGGGTTTTTTTCCTCCAGTTTTTAGTAGTTTGCATCATAGATTTTATTGGGTTTAATTAAACTTTGACAAACATATATCTCAGTTTTTTCAACTATTCATTTTTTTTTACCTCTAAGGCATCACAGAATCAAAGAATGGCTGAGGTTGACAGGGACCTCTGGAGATTGTCTAATCCAACTTGTCTGCTCAAAGCAAGTTCAGTTAGAGCAGATTGCCCAGAGCTGTGTCCAGTCAGGTGTTTAATATCTCCATAGATGGAGACTATACAACATCTCTAGGCAACCTTTTTCTGTGTTTGACCATCTTCACACTAAAAAAGTATTTTCCTATGTTTAAACAAAATTTGTTGTATTTTTACTTGTGCTTATTTCACCTTGTCCTGTCACTGAATACCCCTGGGAAGACTCTGGATCTGCCTTCTTTATACAAACCTATCAGATATTTATATAGAAATATATATTATATATATATATTTATAT
>NW_010334209.1:0-223 GCF_000700745.2 Antrostomus carolinensis
TGGGTCCGGGATGGAGATGGGCAGAGGGATGGGGACAGGCACTGGGACTGGGACCAGGACAAGACAGGGACAAGATCGGGATGGGACCAGGATGAGGATGGGGACAGACACTGGCACCAGCAGAGGGACAGAGACCAGGATGGGGAGAGGCACCAGCACTGACACAGGCACTGGGACTGACACTGGCACAGGGATGGGGACTAAAATAACATCTTCTGCCTTG
>NW_010334209.1:239-561 GCF_000700745.2 Antrostomus carolinensis
GGGACACCAGTAGCAGCACCAAGACAGAGACCGGGACAGGGACAGGGACAGGGATGAGGACAGGGATGGGCACTGGGACCAGGGGCCAGGACAGGAACTGGGAGGAGAAACAGCCTGGGACACAGCGGGGCATGGGGACAGGGACCGCACACTGGGACCCAGAAAGGGACAGGGACTGGCACTGGGACAGGGAATGGCACAGGGACAGGGACAGCAACAGGGACTGGCATGGGGGACATGGCTCCCCACAGCCCCCATGGCCCCGCTTCCCCGTGGAGCCAGGGACACATGGGGTTACCAGGGGGACACCAGGCCACGTGCA
>NW_010334209.1:1112-2549 GCF_000700745.2 Antrostomus carolinensis
CCGGCACCGACTGGGTTTGGCAGGGGTCACGCCGGGCTTGGGGACTCGGTGTTGTGACATCCCAGCTCCCATGGGATGGGTCTGGATGTGTCCCCAGTGTCCCCAGCCGTGTTGCAACCGTGGAGATTTAATCTCAGGGTGGGCAGTGCCCCTCCACCCACGGTCGGCAACCAGAGCCGGTTTAACCGCACGGCAAAACGTCCTGAGTGCCCTGGGACCGGCTGTGCCGTCAACCGCCTGGAATCCCAGCCAGCTCTGGGGCCACCTGGAACCCTGGAACCCTGCGTGGCTTCCATGGAGGAGCCCAAAATGGGAGTGTGGGGGGGCTGGTGCTGTGAGCGTTGCCCCATGGAGGGGACACATCTGTGGGACCTGCATCGTGGGACACGTGGGACGTGAACGGCTCTGTGGGACACCAGAGGTTCACAGGATATGGATGGATCCATGGGACATTGATGGCTCCATAGGACATCCATGGCTCCACGGGACATCCATGGCACCATGGAACATCCATGGGTCCATGGGACACTGATGGCTCCACAGGACACTGATGGCTCCATGGGACATCCATAGGGCTATGGGACACTGATGGCTCCATAGGACATTGATGGCTCCATAGGACATCCATGGCTCCACGGGACATCCATGGGTCCATGGGACACTGATGGCTCCACAGGACACTGATGGCTCCATGGGACATCCATAGGGCTATGGGACACAGAGGACTGTGTGGGACATGTATGACTCGATGATCCTTGTGGGTCCCTTCCACCTCATAACATCCATTCTATTACTTCATGGGACATCCGTGGCTCCATGGGACAAAAATGGTTTCATGGAACATCCATGGGCCCATGGGACATGCACAATTCCATGGGGTATGGATGACTCCATGGGACATCCATAGGGCCATGGGACACAGATGGCTGTGTGGGACATACATGACTTCATGGGACATCCATGGCTCCAAGGGACACATGGGGCTCCTTGGCATGTGGACAGCTCCATAGAACATCCGTGGCTTCAGGGGACATGCATGGCTCCGTGGGACATCCACAGGGCCATGGGACATGGTTGGCTCCCTGGGACATTGCATGGCTCCCTGGGACATCCATGGCTCCATGGGATGTGGATGGTTCCACGGGACATTCACAGGGCCATGGGACACAAATGGCTCCATGGGACTTCCAGACATTCATGGGACATGCACGGCTTCATGGGACACACACAGCACTCCCGGGAGGGGACAGTGGGGACAGGGGAACCTTCCCTGGGTCAGAGCTGGTCTGCAGGGACCCCTTCTCCTGGACAGGACACCCCTGGCTGGGGTCCCCTCCTGGGGACATCCCCTCTCCCTGGGGACCGAGGGCCACTGTACATGAGCTGGCAGCAGGAGGGTGAACCCGGTGTCCCTGGTGCCTCTGCCCTGTCCCTGTC
>NW_010334210.1:0-2638 GCF_000700745.2 Antrostomus carolinensis
TCAGCAAACTTGCTGAGGGTGCACTCAATGTCTTGCAATGTATTGCCATAAAACCAACACTCAGATACACAAAAGTACACACGACAGATGCACTACAGCTTACATCACATCTAGCTGCTCAACACGCTATCCTCCTTGAACAAGTGAGGAGTAACGGTGGGATTCCTACTCTAGTTTTACTCTTAGTGCCTAGAGCCCTTTTTCCCAACCCGTGGTCCCACGTGAGAAATTTATGGTTGGCCCAAAGAGCAGCCAAGTCCAGCTTATATTCCTTCATGCTCTTGGATTTGCTGGACAGCCATGTCCTCCTGTGGTTACAGACTCTTAATGGTGTTAATGGTCTGTGAGTTATGACTATGCAGGAGGTGGCAGCTGCAGACATTGCTTCTGTTCACTGCAAACCCAACTGACTTCACAAAACCAAACAGAAAATTGAAGCTTTTTCAAATATTTTTCCCTGGGACAGAAACCAAGCCCTTCATTCAAATGGAGCAGTCATTCAAAGTGGCTGCTCACACATCTGAAAAAGTGCAAGATGTGTACTTTAAAAAAAAAAAAACCAAACCAAAACACTATTGACCTTTTCTTTCCAAGCTGCTTCTTGAACATTTATCCTTGAAATTCCTTAGGTAATCATGTAGCTAGGAAAAGTGAGAAGAAACATGACATGGTGTGCTCAAGGGCAGTCAGAACCAGAAGTCAGCAGGATCCTGGTTTGCTGCTTTTCATTCAAATCATCTTACCCAGGTTCATACACAACAGAAAAACATACCCAGGGCATTCTATAAGTAGAGTAGACATCAGTCTGTCCTAAGAAGCTGGAGAGCAACTCTGCCAAATGGATAACTAGGACATTTCTTTAGACAAAGAAGAAATGGAGGCAAGAAATTTGTTAGAGCTTCAAAGTTCCAAAAATTGATAACAAAACAACATTGAATTCTTCACAAAAGCAGAATGGCTTTGGTCACGTTGGCCTCTGCAGAGAGTGGTGGCTTCACAAAAAGCAGGTCCCTTTATCTATCAATAAAAGTACACGGGCAAGGAGTAACTTTTGACTTACAAACCCTGAGTAGCTACCACCACTGTACTATAATCCTCATCCTCTACTTCAGCTTCACTGGGAAATATCACACCCCTGCCCCAGAGCTCTGTCTTGAGTCTTCTTTTCTAATTCAAGGTTCTTTACATGAAATAAACTCTTCCTTATCTCCTGATGGTTTAACTAAAATCTAAGCTCGCCATCACCCTGATGTGCTAGACACTGACTCCCACACTGGCCACTAGCTCTGACAGTTGGTACCCATGAAGAAACTTTGGTTTAGACGTGAAACATTTGCTCTGCATCTGTGCAACACTTGAATAATTGAATCTTGATCTGCAATGAAGACTCACAGGTAGTGGGATGAAACAAGAAATATCATGTTTTTTTCTTAATCTTCATTGGATTTGGAGGTTTGCCCCGTATATACGTGCTCCTCCTACAGTACTTGTTTGGAGGCCACACCATGGTGACCATCCCACATGGTTCTACACAGCTTTCCTCAGTATTGCGAGCGTAGCTCAGACCTGACCTAGGGCAACCCTCAACAAGCCGAGGTTAGCACCACAACAAAGACAAGAAACAGCCTGGGACAGTCAACATCAGGTAGAAGACAGCCTGGAGGGACTACGTGGAAGCTCTGCACCTTCCAGTTTCACCCGGGAGCTAGCTAGGAAGTCAGCACACGTCTTCCGCGGCGACAGTGGTGTGCATGAACTCTGATTTTAAAAAGCTGGTCTCCAATTCTCCTTTTCCAAATGATCACAGATTTTCCTCAATATACCTCCTACTGTATAATGAGAACATATTCTTTGCATCCATTTTACTTACAATGACTTAGAGAAATAGCCTTAAGAAGGTTATTCCCAGGAACTGTAACCACCCCCTCAGAATAGCAGGTTGTTGAGTTAGTGCTGATGAGTCAGACGGGCTTTTTAATTCTGTTCTAAAAGGAATCACCACAACAGTGGAGAAGGGAGAGGAAAAATAAAAAAGGGAATCGAGTGGAAAAAGGCTTCCACCGTCTGATGATTCATGCACCATCGGCGTGACTCACCCAGCATTACTCTGCCATTAAAACGTGGAGACTAGGCTGATTAGTCACAGTAATGAATTTTTCAAGAAAGGATTCTCCCCTATAAATAATGATGACTTTGTCTGGATAGTGTTAGTGTGACTCACCTTGCCAGCATGCTGGGCAGCACCAATCGTGTCATCTGCAAGAAAAAAAAAAAAAAGAGAAAAAGAAAAGAAAACATTGGTGATGGCTGAGAATGCAGACACCAGAGAGCCAGAGACCGAGGGAAACCTCCCTTCCTCCACCCCCTCCACCCCAACCAAGGCTCGGGGAAGGAGAGACCATACTTTGCGTAGGCAGTTTATTTTTATTCTACCTGGATAACTTGGCTCTGTCAAGGAGAGTGTGCACTGAATCTGGTGAACTCAGCCAGCTAGTAGCATAAGTATAATAAGAGTGAAGAAAAAAGGAAAAGAAAAGAGGAAAAAAAAGAGGAAAAGAGGAAAAAAAAGAGGAAAAGGGGAAAAAAAAGAGGAAAAGGGGAAAAAAAAGAGGAAAAGGGGAAAAAAAAGAGGAAAAGG
>NW_010334210.1:3067-9678 GCF_000700745.2 Antrostomus carolinensis
GGGAAAGAGGAAAAGAAAGAGGAAAAAAGAAGAGTCTTCACTGCTCTGCAGCATCCGTGGCCTCTGAAGAACATTAAATTAAAACACCAGAGTACTATGGTACACGTATGATTTTTCTCTCCCCACAAAAAGCATCTGTCTTCCTCCAGACTGACTAAAAATGTACCACCTATGCCAAGACTCAAAACAATATCCAATGTGTTTTAGCTGATTTTAAGTTAAAATAAATTGTGGAGCAGCAAGAACACTTGATAGAACTAGTGAAAAATAAGTTTCCTACATTACATTCCCTACAGAAAACATTTCAGATGCCAAAACATTTTTATTTTTGGTGATGACACGGATGTTTTCACACTGAAGAACCCACATCCCCACCAGGAATGGACCCTGGCAGACCTCCCCGCTGCTCGGGAAGCTCCTGCCTTCGTTAGGACCCCGAGCAATCAATTGACAACCTAGCTGAAGGATTCTCCAGAGCAGTAATCCTAAAACAAGCTTGCCAGTTACAGACAGAGCAGCTCTGACAAGGGAAACAAATCCAGCATTGATCCAAATTTTGACTAATTTTTAATGAGTGTGAAATAATTTTCCTACTATTAATTACTGCCATCCCAAAATATGATTTAAATCTAAAATTTCTGCCTTGAAAAAAAAATAATGTCCTCAAAATTCAGCTTATACCAAATACTCCCCTGCCCCCAAATAACCCTGCTGATAAATGTCACATCACTGACACCAAAGACAGATCAGACACGAAGTATAAAAAATTGTTATATATATAAATTGTTACCACTTTTTACAGCCTTATAAGGTGTTCCAACAAAGTTCTGGAGAACACAGTGAGGAGAGGGTAATAAAATACTAATGGCACCAAAATGTAGCAGTACTCCCACTGATACCAAATTACCTTGATAGCTTAAAACATGAAACATTTGACTATTATGGGAGGAAAAATGCCAAAAAAAACCCCCAAACAACAAACCCTCAAAGAAACCAGCATATACAGGAGCATAAAACAGCTGGAGGCACTTTTATCGCAAAGAAACAAAGCTTATTGTAGCAAGCTATTCATATGACTGTCACCACAGCATTAACCATTCTATATTAATTATATATGACTTTGGGAGGGGGGTTTTTTGTTTAATTTTTAAATTATAAAACATACCCTTTCTGGAATAAAGGAGAAAAACTACCAAAAAAAAAAAACAACAAAATTTGAGTTGATTGCAGTTGACACACAAGACAAATGGTAGAGAAGGGCTGTGTTTTGGATTTTATCGGCACGACGCCTCACAGAATAGATTCTGCCATCAACAGCCTCGATAAGGAATCGTACAGGCAGGAGTTGAACAGACTTTACTTTTATGAAGTTGGCTGTTGACATATTTAATTCTCAGCACTGCCCCAGAAGTCAAACTTAAACATTCAGAGTTGGGAAACATCACCCAGCTAAACAGCTCTGATGCGACTTCAAAAATAAAACCCAACCCTCTAACATTAAGTCTAAATATACAAGAGCTTTTTCATACATTAATGCTTCAAAAGAGATGTGGAAACAACTATTTCTTTTAATATTAAAGGATAAGGAATGATTTGGATTGATTTTAAGACTAGTTTAAGACCGGTGGATCTTTTATCAGGGGGAAGCTTTTTGATCTCTCCTCCAGATCCCTTGGCAAAAAGCAACACATGGTTTCTTGCCTCTCTCAGGGCGGTGTAATGCTGCGGATCATCTCCAGAGATGGACACGTGGATGTGGACAGCAATCACTTTCCTTCATGTAACCCATAAATAGTCTGAAAAACCAGGACAAGATCTCCCATTGTAATGCAGAGGGGACCCCACCTTTGAAACTTGGTCATAAATCCACAAAAACTCATTCACGGTCTGAATCCAAATTGCAACTCACCAAGCAGCTCTAACTTTGTGTATCACAAACCCACTGGTTATTGTTTATATCCAAACAAAAACACAGAAAAATATGCTACAACAAAGAAATTACAAAACTTGCAGAAATTACAGAAGTATTAAACCATTGAGAGCTGAGATATAACAACAGGTACACGATTCAAGGTAGAAATCAAGAAATCTCTCATCACCAGCTGTGTTAACTCATCTGTTTCTAAAGTTCAGCTGGACAGATAATCAATTTTTTTTTCCCTCCCCTCAGAAAAACACTGATCATAGAATCATAGAATGGTTTGGGTTGGGAAGGACCTTAAAGCTCATCCAGTTCCAACCCCCCTGCCATCAGCAGGGACACCTTCCACTAGACCAGGTTGCTCAAAGCCTCATCCAACCTGGCCTTCAACACTTCCAGGGAGGGGGAATCCACAACTTCCCTGGGCAACCTACTCCCTTGGGCAACCTGATCTCTGGCAAAACTGGATTTCATACTCAATATCACTTCCATTTGTTTCCATTAAAATTAATATATTGAGAGAATTTTATTTTTTTTTTTTTTAAATCTGTGAAACAGGGCAAAACTGCTTCTCCTCTCTGTATTTTTACATCTTGTGATGTGTGAAGAGAGAGACATGACTACTCAGTATCTTTATGTACAGAAAAAAAACCTGTTTGTTTTTTTTAAAGAATAAAATAACAGAAGGCAGCTCTCTGAGTCAGTCTCACCTCATCCAGCCAAGTCCACGCTCACGCTGTTCCAACAGTGCAAGAGCACTATTGGAAAAATGCTGGCAGGGCATTCTGCAGCCACATTCACGTCTGGCAAATTTATACAGCGTACACACGCGTAAAATCTTCCCAGCATTAATTCAAATTAAACAACCTAGAGCAGAAATGCAGTTTTGTCACTAATAACAGCATCCATATGTACTCGTGGGATCTTTATCCAAAACAGCCAGACTGGGTCACACTCTTGTCTTCAGTAGCTGTAACCTCAGATGTGTCATTCTGAGACAGGCAGCTCAACAACAAACATCTAGAATTCACAGAATCCCAGAATGGCCTGGATTGGAAAAGCCCTTTAAGCTCATCGAGTCCAATCATGAACCCAACACTGACAAGTCCCCGACTAACCCATGTCCCTCAACACTATGTCTACACGACTCTTCAATCCCTCCAGGGATGAGGACTCCACCACTGCCCTGGGCAACCCCTTCCAATGCCTCAGAACCCTTTCAGCAAAGAAATTCTTCCTCACATCCCATCTCAACTGCCCTGGGCACAACTGGAGCCCATTTCCTCTTGTCCTGTCCCTTGTTCCCTGGTTGAACAGACCCACCCCCACCTCTCTCCACCCTCCTTTCAGGGACTTGGAGAGAGTGATGAGGTCTCCCCTGACTGTTTAATAAACATTTCCCAGGTAAAGAATCCAAATTTTAGCTGGGTTTTATTTAGAGATAGCCAGTGGTGTAACGGGGTCTATTTCAGAAATGCCAAAGCACTGCAACAGTCTATAGGAATCAGCGTGTAGGATGCTGGAGAACTTTACAGCAGTGTTTATTCCTCTGAAGGCAGCCTAATAAAGGAAGAAGAAAGTGACAGGAAACCTAAAGGAGAGGCTGGGAACTCCCCCAAGAAGAATGCCTTCAATGAGTGTTCTGTTTTTTAAAAGCTCTACTTAGCACACAGCAATAAAGTTGGAGTTGTTGGGGTTTCTTTTGCTTGTTTGTTTTTCAATGATTTCCCATATAACACATGGAAACCTCTAATTAATGCTACCGTACAGTTTGGGGTATAGCCCCTTTGGTTTAGTAAATAAAAAGACAGGGGCTGTATTATTTTCAACTCAACTTCTTTCACAACTAACCCTCTAGCTCCTAAGTTCCAGGATGCTCACAGCAAATGGCTAACTTAAGGTAGAGATTCATTACAGACCATTTCATTAATCTTTTACAGGCAGTCATCATCTCTTGATGTCCACCTATCAGCAACTGCATCTACTACATGTGCTGTCCACACTTCCTCACCAAACCTGTCTTCTACCTTCTCATCTTGGAAAAAGAAACATCACATTTTAGTCTAAAGGAGCTTCCTGCTTGCAAATACAAAAGTGCAAAGCTGTACAGCTAGAGGTATGTTCTAAAAGAGATGCTGTGCTTCAAAGCTCCTATTAGAGAACTAACAAATAGTCAGAAGTTAGAACCATGTCCTTTCAGTGTTTTTTTTCTTCAGAAAACCATTATCCCATTCTTGGTGATCCCCAAGTTGTAGTCTTTTCTCACTCTGGTCCAAGCAATAGCTCAAGAGCAGAGCTGAGGGAAAAAAATAATAATTGGCAAAATTCAGAATACCTTTCCAGTGATAATTCACTCAGAGTGCTACAAACAGTAGGAAAAGCTGAGGTAAATATTCAGTCATCCTTCATAAATTATGGGCCACATAATTGTTATCCAGAGCCAGAAACCTAATATCACAGCTGTATATGTACATTTTGCAGTGCCTTTGCCACTCACTGAGGTGATGGCCCATCTCTGAGTTGTTAATAAAGCAAACCTGGAGTTACCCAGTTACTAAATTAAATTCCTTTAACAGTATATTCAGAGAGAAATCATCCTATGGTAACATGTTATGACTGCAGGTCACTTCCCACTTCCAAAATGTATAATGATCTGTAATTAAGCCTATGCAAGTACAACAAAGGATGAAGCTAGAGAACTCGGACAACATTTCTACTTTGTTAGGTAGCTAAGAAGCTTCCTTCAGATCTCATTCACAAAGCTGGGGTGAAAGGAATACAACTCAAAGCAAGGTAACTTTTTAAAGATTGGCAATTCCCCCGGGGTGTACTCAGTCATGTAAAAACCATCACTGACACCGTAAGATAATTCCGAGTGCCTGGGCAGAGGATTCAACACAAGTTCACAAAGGCACAAGCTGTTTAACAAACAGTCAAGTGACACTGTGCCTACAAAACTCTCACCTGCAGACCTTGTGCTGAAAGAACTGGGGACTTGTAGTCATGCACTGTTAGTTAAATTGATGGTGAAACCTATTCTCAGCATCTATTAATTCTTTATAATGTATGTCTTTTTGAAACAATAACTTCTTGACGCAGGTCACACCCCAAGCTGAACAGGAATGATTTGTATTTGCAAAATCTGGCAAGTAAACCTGATGTCAAGTCAACAGAAAATCATGCAGTAAGCCAGAGGAGGGACACAAAATTGGGGAAGGGTTTAGAGGAGAAGCTGTGTGAGGAGAGGCTGAAGTCACTTGGATTGTTCAGCCTGGAGAAGAGGAGACTGAGAGGAGATCTCACAGGGGGCTGGAACTTCCTCCCAAGGGGCAGAGGAGGGGCAGGCGCTGATCTCTTCTCTCTGGCCACCAACGAATGCCAGGAGCAGAGGGAATGGCAGGAAGATGTGGCAGGGGAGGGTGAGGTTGGCCATGAGGGAAAGGTTCTTGAGGCAGAGGGTGGTGGAGCACTGGAACAGGCTCCCCAGGGAGGTGCTCATGGCACCAAGCCTGACAAGACTCCAGCAGCATTTGGCCAAGGCCCTCAGGGACATGGTCTGAATGTTGGGCTTGTCCTGTGCAGGGACAGGAGTTGGACTCCATGATCCTTGTGGGTCCCTTCCAACTCACAACATTCTGTGGTTCTATGAACCCACGTGGCAAGATCAGTAACCAGAAAGGGGCACAGGATGTACACAGGGAACTACAAACTTACCATGCTGCAAGCCCTGTTCATTGTCAGTGATGTTTTTAGGAGACAAAGTTCCCCATTTAGAGCCACCATCTTTCCAAGTCCAGTTTACAAGGGAAAGCTCTCAAAATAAGCATCTTTCACCCTCCGCTTTATACTGGAAAAAGACTACTCAAATAATAAGGCTGAACTTTCTCTTTTCAAGATGTGGAATATGTATTGGTCTCAACCCCAAATCTACAAAAAGCCAGAGAACTCCAAGATTTCCTAAATTTCCCCGAGTTACTTGTACTTTGAAGAAAAACCCCAAGTGCTTCCCTCATTATTGTTGAAAAGTATTTATCACAGTCACGTTTCCCTTGTTCCAGCTGCCTGCGTATGATGCTTTCTGGTTCAAAGTCAACAAGGTGGGAAACCACAGCATCTATTTTCTCCCCCTGGACCATCTGAATGATATCCATGACCACCTTCACACAACACTTGCTCCTCTTCCAAGCGTTGGCAACTGTCCCTCTCTGTTATAAACTTCTATTATATTCTTGGATAAATCCTCATCCCCTCTTCGATCGTGACTTTGAATATAAATGGCAAGAAATCTCTTGATTAGACTGGAATACACACACACAGAGTAATCTCCTCTTCCAAATCAGTGTTGCCACTTCCTTCAGAGTTATGTTCCACTTACTGTGATCCTCTCCAATACACAGCAAATACAAAAATTCACATAGTTCTTACAGGGCAAAAGCAACTATCACCTCATTTCTGGCACGGTACCTTTGCAGACACGGTATTGGGCTGCACTAGCTCATCTGAACACTCATGGGAGACAGAGATGTCACTTCTTACTGTCTTGCAGGATTATTACTCCCCAGGCTTTTCTTCTTTCTATACACAGCTCTGCAAAAGAATATTTCCTGCCTTTCTCAAATACTCCATGTGCTTCTCCCCCTTTCAATTTTACATCAGTTGGGGGTTTTGTTGGTTTTTGGGGTTTTTTTTT
>NW_010334211.1:0-5288 GCF_000700745.2 Antrostomus carolinensis
CCCAACCAGCCTGGAAGCGACGCAGAGAGCTTTGGGTCTTTAAGATGAGGCTCCGATAATTAAGGAAATATTTTAAGCTTAAAGGTCTCCTGAGAAAGAAACACATTAACTTGCTCCTAAAGCGGGTAGAAAAACAATGCGGCTGTTAGATCAGGGAGCACAAAGGGAGGAGAGATGGAGGAGACGCTGGGGGAGCCGCGGCAAGCGCTCACTCACGCTGCTGGACCCAAGCGCCGCTGCTCGCTCCTGTCGTACCTCCCGTGCCGATCCAGGGCACAGAGAAATGTTTGCAGGGCAATCGTTGTTATCCTTTCTCAGCTTGCGGAAGAGCTAAAAATATCTTAAAGCGTATTTTGCTTGTCTTTGTTCAGATTGAATAGTAGTTTGCTTTGCAAATAGTCTAAGTGAGTCTTCGCTTGCAAATAATCAGTACAATGATAGATCACCTTTGTTGTGCTGAATCTCTGCTCCAAGTTAAACATCTTGTGTAAATGCATCTGCAACTGTAGCTTCTTTGTGCCCCTATTTGTAAGGTGTAAGGCAATCGGGACAACGTGCCTGCAAAAGGCATGCCTTCAAAGCTGTGAAACAAGTGTCGGAAGCTAAACAATTAGTACTAAAGTAAAAAATATGCAGTTTTCTACATGAAGAAGTAACATCTCAGAAACAGAAGAAAAATCACAAGGATATGAAAGACAAAACAATCAAGAATGAGTTAACAGTTTAAAAAATGATTGTTGAAATAACACTCCACGCTAAAAGCAAATAGTGATCGTAAATCCCAGATAAGTTCATCCACTTACTTATTGTATTAAACTGGGAAGTTTCATGAATTACAAAGCAATTAAAGAATAAAAATAATGTTTCTTACCCCTCAGCCTAGGATATTGGGCAAACAAATTTCAAACCTGGAGCTAATTTCTTCAAAAATATAAAAATCCTCATTTATCAATGTGATGTGACGCAAATGGGTTGTCTTACATACATGTGAAAAAGGCAACAAAAATGCTATTGAAAGAGACTACAAGGTAGATATATCCACAGATTGGTTCTGTGGGCACACTGCTGCTTGAGGGATAGTCCTGTACAGCACTCATTCAAAAATCTAAATTAATAAACATAATTAGCATGGATATTTTGGATATTTTCCCAGTCTTTTTTTTTTTTTTTTTTTTTTTGTCCCTTTCAAAAATCTAAATTAATAAACATAATTAGCAATTAAGGGATGGATATTTTCCCAGTCTTTTTTTTTTTTTTTTTTTTTTTTTTCCCCAGACTTGCTGCGTCTGTCTATAGAATGATGTGCTGGCTCATCCATAAGCACGTGTTTTAAGAAACAAAGTGAAAGGTAGATGCTGCTTACTCCATTTTTAATTTTTTTTAATTAATTTAAAAGTAGGAGTCTAAATTTGTAGAACTCTACAGACTTCTCTGTCTGTTACTATTTTCAAATGTGCTGTTCTTTAGTAAGCTCATTTTTAGTATACCAGTGATACAGATTTTCAGTTTGGAATAGAATGTAAATGAAGAGCATGAATTAAGTTAATATTACTGGGAAGCTGGTAGCACTAGGGTGCTCTACATGGGAATCTGAGATAATGCAGTATCAGGAGAGCTTGTCACCCAAAGACTTCCCTCTTTCAGCAAAAGAATTCTAGAATGGGCAGCTGGACTGGTGACAAATAATGCTGGTTGAGCACAATTTTTATTGAGTGTAGTGGGAGTCATCCTACACATCTAAATGTAAAATTTATCTGCAGAAGGCAGGTGGAGTTAGTCTGCAATCCAATAAGGTTTGCTTTTGGCTTAGACTCTGAACTCCAAAATGGGAGAGCTCTGCAGCCTGTATTTCTGACCGTTGGCCTGATTCTGTCTTCAGTTTCAGCAGGGTAATAAAAAACAGCTTTCCTGGAAACCAGGGAAGTGAATTGGGAAAAGGTATGTGAGATCAGCATCAGGCTCCTGTGATGTCGGAGCAGTCTGGGCAAGGGTTTGAGATCAGAGGACAAAGTAATTGCTGGTAAGTCCAGAATGGTAAAGAATTTACTTTCGCACATTCACAGCTTGAAGAATTTGTCTTTTATATAAATTGATGACAATAGGGTAAAGTTACACACAGTTGCTGTTGCTTTGTTATTAGGTTTGACGACCAGTACATGTACGTCTATCACTTTGTTTTGTTACAGTGTTAGAGCAGTGCATATAAATAAAGGGGATAAATAACCTAATTTACTATAAGCAAGAGTCACAGTATATTAAAAACTGACACTGAGAAAGCTTCTACCTCTCCTGGATAAAGTTTTATAACAGATCTTTGTAGTCATCATTTCAACTGGCAGGGTACAGTACACAAAGATCCTTAAAGCCCAGGCAAAAACTCATTCAACCTTTTCAGAATATATGCTTGGCTAGTATGGCTCCACTGATGTAAAAGGGAATTTTTCCATTGACTTTACCAAAGGTGAGTTTCACCCAAGTAATTTCAAGAGGTGCTCTTAAGGTTACATTAATGAGTAAGCCCTGGGTACCCGCGGACTGTGCATCTCCTGCTTCTCACCATTCCCCAACATAATTTTCTGCCGTTAGTCCTGGAGGGGACACGTTAGGTGGGTTACTGCTATCTTTCTGCAAACCCCCAGACAGCGTGGGGGTGGATGCCGTCCCTGTTTGGAGTGGAGGCAGTGTATCTCCCAGCTCTTCAGCAGCACTGCCTCCAGGTGAGGCTTCTCTGGCCGGGCATTGCCATCCTGCTTCACCCGGAGGGACCTGCAGTCATCACATGCCGTGTTTCTTGTTAGTGCTGACCTACCTTTTGTTTCTAATCATCAAGCAGGTTTTTAATAAGCTGGAGTTACTGTTGTTGGCTTCTGCACACCTCAGTTGTGTTTCGGTGTTGTAACTGTTGAGATGCAGATGTGGATTTAGGATCAGAGCCTACAGAGCTCAATTAACAACTCTCCCTTAGGAGAGAGTATGACCTGGTTTCTTTTTCTCATAACATCTTGTGGCAGGTGATTGGTAGAATTGCCTCCTCTCCAAAGCAAGCTGTTTCTTTGCCCTTCAGAAACATCCTGATTAAATCTTCCCTGACTCAGTGGTGAGATGGGTTAGTTTCTGATGCATACGTACATTTGGCTGGGCTCACAGGGCTTGTCACGTCCTGGCTGACGGGTACTGGTGTGTGTACAAGGTGTTTCTGAGAACTTTTGTTTGTACCAAACAGATGAGATAAAAAATAAGGGGAAGGTGTTTGCCAGCGTGGCATAAAACTTCTCAGAAAGAAATGTGCATCCTGTTGCATGTGTGTCTGAAGAGCCAGCCCAGTTGCACGCTAGTGTCTGTTGTGTCTCAGCAATGTGCAGCAGGAAATGCGATGGATGTGAATTTGGAGCCTGGCACCAAGTGTAAGCTGCACCATCTCTGAAGCAGCCCTGCGACTCAGAGACAGGAGGAACACAATTTCTTTCTAGTTTTCTCTTCTCTTGAGGAAAAGTGCTAGCTTGCCGCTGACTCGATCTGTATTAATAAATAATTCTTATCCTTCAGTGCTGGCCCTGATGTGGAAGCTGATAAGCCATCACAGCCTGTTCTTTGCTGTCCTCTCCCTTGTATTTGCCTTAGGAAGGAAGCATGGACTTCCGTGTCCACATTATGGACTTTCAACCAGATCAGGGTCACCTGTCTGTTTACTCCGTTGCACATGCAAAGCCACTCAGGCTGAATCATGTCTCACCATCTCATCTCTGTGACTTCTCATCAAGGAGCTAGATTTATAAGAAATAATAAAAAGCTGAAATGAAAAGACAAAGGCACCTGAGCTATCTTCAGCTTGATTTTTTCTGCCAGTTGTCACATCAGGCAGAAATCATCCCCAAGCTTAGAAAAAGATAAACTTGAGCTACATCTGTAACACAAGTGATTAAGAGATCAGGGACTTCAGTGTGAGAAGGGGAGGGAGCTCCCTTCTGTCCCCTCCGGTGCTCCATCCCACCAACCTCAGCTGACATCCTCCAGCCAGTGTTTCTGTGGCACTGCGCGAACGTTATTAGCAGAGTTACACTGTTCAAGTCACAAATGCTGTAAATCTCAGTCCTTCACATTTAACGAGATCACAAAACCTTCACAAGCAGATGACTGTAGCATCCTAAGGACATGGACAGTAAAACGTTCCTAAAAGCTGGTTGCTTTGAAGTATTCAAACAATGTTCTCATCCACTTTTCTGCTGAAGTTCTGGAAGCTTCTGTCCATTTTCCCCCCTGTTTATTACTATTAGCAGCACTCACTGGGTGCTGTGTGCCTTAACTCTTTATCAGCTTCTTTTCACTGGAAGTTGAGCATGCTAAGGTAATTTGCAGACTTTAGGAAATTTTTATTAAAAATCACAGTGCAAAACTTCACTGAAATTCAGAACCTGGATATTCTGTGTATGTAAATGAACATCTAGAGATAGATGAATTTTGGAGCAAATTTTATACACAAAATTACTAAGAATTAATCTCTGCCTGCACTCTGCATGGTTGTGATTTATGGAGGCATTATTGATGAGCTGCAGTGGGCTGGCTCTTTGGTTGAAAAGGTTAACTGAAATAAACATGTTTTTATGTAGCAGGTTTTTGAAGAAAAAAAAAAAGTGCCACATCTGCTGAATCATCAAGACAGGAGAATGGAGGAAAAAAATTGGGTTTGGAAAATGACAGTTTTCTCAATGTACACTGGGGTACTTCCTTCCAAAGAAGAAATATATATTTGCTGGGATGGCGTTATCAGCAGGGAGGCAAATACATATTCACTCCCTGAAACGCTTGCAGGCAGATGACAGCCCTTTCTGGCCAGCCTGCCCGCTGCAGCACGTGCCCGCTCAGCGGCAACCTGACCTGCACAGAGAGAGGCCAGGGCAGCATGCGAGGCCAGAATTAATTCCTTTGGGCCAGGCAGCACACGGCACCACAGCAAGTTGTGCACCTGCATGGATGAAGAGAGGCCTCCTGTTTTTCTGTCACTTCCCCTTCTCTGACCTCCTGCCAAACCTCCTGCCTGGGGAGGTTTGATTTAGGGCCCCCATACCTGAAGGGGTAGAATCATAGAATGGTATGGATTCGAAGGGACCTTAAAGATCATCTAGTTCCAACCCCTCTGCCATGAGCAGAGACACCTTCCACTAGACCAGGTTGCTCAAAGCCTCATCCAGCCTGGCCTGGAACACTTCCAGGGAGGGGGCATCCACAACTTCCTTGGGCAACCTGTTCCAGTGTCTCACCACCCTCACAGTAAAGAATTTCTTCCTAAT
>NW_010334211.1:5319-6017 GCF_000700745.2 Antrostomus carolinensis
TGTTCCAGTGTCTGACCACCCTCACAGTGAAGAATTTCTTCCTAATGTCTGATTTGAACCTACTCTCTTCCAGTTTAAAGCCATTACCCCTCATCCTACCACTACCCGCCCTTGTAAAAAGTCCCTCCCCAGCTTTCTTGTAGGCCCCTTCAGGCACTGGAAGGCTGCTGTAAGGTCTCCCAGAAGCCGCCTTTTCTCCAGGCTGAACAGCCCCATGTCTCTCATCACCATGGCCAGCTTCCACCTTCACGTATCAAGAGTTTATCGGATGAGACTGAAAGGTCCAAAAATTGTGCCCCTATACCATTTGATTGAAAAGCTCTTAAAAATTCATCCTCAGTGCCTGCCTCCACTCCAAGTGTCCCTCCTCATGCTGTCTGGCCACTAAACATGGACACTGTCTGTTCAGGGACAACATGCAATGTTCCTGCAAGCAGGGAAGTGTCTCTGGTGCAATCTGGTGAATCTGGTGCAATTGAGGGCAGGATTCATAGCCTGGAGTGGGATTGCAGCTTTGAAGAAGTCACATATGCTGATTTTACCTCATTAGAAACTACTGAAGAAAGTTAGTTTTCTGACACAAATTAATTTATACTTCGAAAATGGGTCACCATTTATTTGTTGATTTAAAATGCAAGGGAGCTTTCCCAGGAGCGGCTTGGTTGTTGGTTTTTCGTTGCTTCAGAGCTAGTTGTTGC
>NW_010334211.1:6046-6814 GCF_000700745.2 Antrostomus carolinensis
AAATGCTGCCTTGCTTTCTGCTCTACGTAGCCTAAAAAAACCCCCCACAACTCGATCTTTGCTGCCAGGGAGTGCAGATAGATCAGCGTAGCAAAGCCATTCTCATCATGCATACTTTCCAAATGCTTTAAGACAAATAAATATGAACCGTGCTGTGGTTTAATGGCTATTTGCACACATATGGGTTATGTATCATACTTTGAATATTCAAATACATTTTTTTTAAGATAGTTAAAAACACAATTAAAGTACACAGGCGTTAGCCAATTACTGTCACAAAGCGAGTCAGAAGTTTTTACACTCCATTGTTAATAGGAAAAGTTGGCAAAACCTGTTCCTATCTTGCTTTGGTATTTTCAGATCAGAACTTTACAGTGCAAACATTACCTGGTTTGTTTAAATAATAAAGGTAGGAGTTCTGACGTTTATCTGGGAAAACAACTTTTAGGCTGGTTTATTTTGTGTTCCCCACTTTTTTTTTAGAGACACAGAAGATACCATACAACTTTATTCTACTTTGCAAGGTGCTTGAATATTTTGCAGTTACATTTGCAAAGATTTTAAATATGTTGCTGAAATTGGTTAAATGGGAGCTATTATATGAAAAATGGGGAAGTAAATAGAGGCATACAAGAAAAGCTATGTTTTGAAAGGGTGTCACTTTACTGCAAGGAATAGGCATTGAAAAGACAACTTCAATTAAAGTCTTTATTTTCCAGCACATTTCACAGTTTAAAGATTGTAAACAGTAAGCAGTGTTTCCCACTC
>NW_010334211.1:6888-8816 GCF_000700745.2 Antrostomus carolinensis
TACTGGGCATAAAGAGGAGCAGAGTTTGTCCTGTTGTCAGGAGGTAGATGGCACCTGGGCACCTGTCACCACAGCTGTGAGCATATATCCCTTTTCCCAAATCTCTTGCCCCAGCTGAAGTGGCCCCAGTCCCCCGCTCGCCCAGGTCTTCCTGCACAGAAATGGACTTTACCATTTCCCAGTTTTCTATGCTCTTGCTGAAGGAAATTGATGCCTTTTTTTCTCTTTCTCTTCCCCCCTCCTCTGAACCTGCCCCTTTTATCTTCCAGACTTTTCTGCAGCTTTCTTGCCATGCCAGTACCCTTCTCAGATTTGCAGTTTGCTCCCAGGCATAAATTTGTTTATGGCAAAGGGTAGGAAAAAGTGTTAAAATCTTACTGAAAAAGCTGGTGGTGAATGTTTGAGAAGCATTGTTTTATTTTTCCTTTTGTTTCTAAGGAAATGGCTCAGGTGGAGGCAGTTGTAGTTCCAGTGTATAGGGCAGCTTCCATCTCCCAAACATTTATTTTAGCCACACAGGAAAGGTGGTGGAGAGTTGGGAAAAGGGAATTAATGTTAGCCTTGGCTGGAAAATAGAGTTCTTTTTTGAAAAAATAGAGAAGAAAAGGAAAAGAAAATGTCAAGACTTTGTTCTTCACTGAAGTGAAACAGAAGCCTTTTGAATAAGTTCAAGGGAAAACACACTTCCAGAAGAGCCAGTCATCTGTGTACTTCTTGGGAATGTGGAATATTTCAGGTGTGTGTTCTTACTCTTCCTCACTAGGAGTAGACACTTGAAACCCATATCCCAGTAGGACACCCCGTGGCTTCTGGCTTGCCTCTAGTAAACTAACTAAGTCTTTCCCTCTGGATTTTGAACAAGAGTCTTGAACTGCGAATGCAAATTTCATGGAAATAAATGTGTTTCTATTTTCATTAAATTGTAATTTTCTGGCAAAAATAACAGTTTGAAAAATTGTTGGCAAGATCGACCAAGCATATATAGCTCTCAGAATAGAGGGGATGCTGAAGACAAATATTTGGGTTCAGACTCTGTTTTCAGCTTCAGTGGTAAAATATGGGTGCAGCTGAGGGCAATGTGCCTTTGCCAAGGAAGTAAAACATTTCTCCAAGCAACTGAATTGAATATTGTGTCCTTTTTAGTACAGTGACGATTACACAACATTGTTTATTCTCTGGGGTTTTTTTTTAATATCATCCATCATCATTTGACCTCTGAGGCCCCAGAGGAAGTCAGGACAAAGGAGGAGTTTGCCTTGGTTGACAAGGACTAGGTTAGGGATCAGTTAAGCAATATGGACATCCACAAACCCATGGGTCCTGATGGAGTGCACCAGTGGATGCTGAAGGAGCTGGCAGAAGTCATTGCTAGGCCACCCTCTGTCCTCTTTGGTAAGTCATGGGGAACAGGAGAGGTGCCTGAGGACTGGAGGAAAGTAAATGTCACTCCAATCTTCAAAAAGGACAAGAAGGAAGACCCAGGTAACTATAGACTGCTCAACCTCACCTCCATCCCTGGAAAGGTGATGGAACAACTTACCCTCAGAGCTATCTCTAGCCACATCAGGGATAGGAGGGTCAAGTTAATTTCGTGCTCTACCCAACTCAGTCTGATTAATGCAACATGGTTTTACCAAGGGGAAGTCGTGTTTAATCAACCTGATAGCCTTTTTATGAGGACATAACCAGGTGGATAGATGATGGTAGAGCAGTGGATGTGATTTATCTTGATCTCAGCAAGGCATTTGACACCGTCTCCCACAGCGTCCTCGCAGCTAAACTGGAGAAGTGTGGTCTGGATGATCGGGTAGTGAAGTCGATTGTGAATTGGTTGAAAGAAAGAAGTCAGAGAGTTGTGGTCACTGGGACAGAGTCTAGTTGGAGGGTCTAGTTGGGACTGTGTCTAGTGGAGTCCCTCAGAGGTCAGT
>NW_010334212.1:0-1407 GCF_000700745.2 Antrostomus carolinensis
AAAGCTGAGGACAGGGGCACCAGTCTGCAGGCAGGCATGTGGGGCTGGGGACAGGGACACAGGGCTGGGATGGGGACACAAGGCTGGGTTGGGGACACGAGGCTGGGGACCAGCTGGGATCCTGCCGAGGAACTGCAGGGACCTGGGCTGGTTCCTCGGTGGGATCTGGGTGGAATCCTGGTTGGGTCCAGGCAGGATGTGGGCAGGATCCTGAATGGGAGCTGGGATGGGTGCTGGGTGGGAGCTGGGATGGGTGCTGGGTGGGTTCCTGGCCAGGATCTGGACTAGATTCCATTTGAGATCTTCACAGCCCCTCATGATCTGTGGGGACTCCCCATTCTGGGCCAACCATGTCCTGTCCATCTCCATGGGGGTCCCAGCCCCTCCCCTGCCTCAGTTTCCCCCCCTGGGGACACAGGAGCTCCCACACACCCCAATGCCCTGCTCCCTTCACACTGTGCAGGTACCAGCTCCGCAAGATCGTGGTGGACAACGCAGCAGGGCCGTGGGGCAACCACACTGTGGTCTTCCTGGGCTCCAGCACAGGCACTGTCCTCAAGTTCCTCATCCAGCCCAACGCCAGCACCAGCACCACGTCTGCTCCCCCTGGCAGCCAGAGCATCTTCCTGGAGGAGTTTGAGACCTACCACCCCGGGAGGTGGGTGCTGGGGTGCTGGGAGGGAGGGGAGGGTAGGGATGGTCAGATGGATGGATGGATGGATGAGTGGTTGGATGGGTGGTTGGGTGGGTGGTTGGATGGATGGATGAGTGGTTGGAGAGCTGGATGGATGGGGAGGTGGTTGGATGGTTGAGTGAGTGAGTGGTTGGATGGGTGGATGGATGGATGGATGGTTGGGTGAATGGATGGTTGAATGAGTGGTTGCCTGGGTAGGTAGATGGATGGGTGGGTGGTTGGATGGTTGGGTAGGTAGATGGATGGATGGATGAGTGGTTGGAGAGCTGGATGGATGGGGAGGTGGTTGGATGGTTGGGTGATTGGATGGTTGAGTGAGTGGTTGGATGTTTGGATGGATGGATGGATGGTTGGGTGATTGGATGGTTGAATGAGTGGTTGCATGGGTAGGTAGATGGATGGATGCATGGTTGGAGAGCTGGATGGGTGGTGGGTGCTTGGATTGATGGAGGGTAGATGGATGAGATGTTTGGGGAGGGATGACTGACGGTTGCAAGGTGACAGGGGATGATGCATGAGCTGGTTGGGATGGGTGGATGGATGGATGGATGGATGGATGGATGGATGGATGGATGGATGGGGTGGTCAGAGGGTGAGTGGGTGGGTGAAGGGGGTTGGGGGGACAGGTGAGATGCCCTTCTCTGGTGGGCAGGTGGGGAGCAGAGCTGGATCCATGCTGAGCTCTGCCCTGTCCCCAGGTGTGGCCGGGACAC
>NW_010334213.1:0-3532 GCF_000700745.2 Antrostomus carolinensis
TTTCCGCTTTCGCAGCTTTTCCCACCCCCCAGTTCGCTCCGGTACGTCCCTGAGCGGAGCTGCCGGAACGGGACGTGCCGGATGGAGCTTAAACTCGATGTTGTTGTTTTTAAGCTCATTTTTGATCCGCCGCCCCCGACAAAGGGAGGGACACCCGGGGAGTCGTGACATGGAGCGTGGAGCCTCCGCCGGGAGCAGAGCCCGGCTGCTGAGCGGGGACACGGAGGAGTCCCACAGAGTGGGGCAGGTCCGGGGGTCAGAGGGGTCACAGAAGCGTCAGACCTAGAAATTAGGTCTGGATTAACCTGCCCTCATTTATAGGCTCGTGTTTTTTTAGAAATCCCCTTCTTATTTAGGGTTCCCCTCTGCCTTTCAAGCACAAGCTGGTTTTGGAAGCATCCTGAGCAAACTCAGCTGCAAAAAGGGTCAGGGACTCGTCTCCATGGCACCTCTGAAGGGACAAACCTGAAAGAGTTCCCGTTCTCCCCTAACGCAGAACATCTCTCCAGTTTTGCACTTTTGAAGCATAAAGACATCTCTTTCTTGGAAGGGGTTTCCTCCTGGAGAGTGCCTAAAACTTTTCCTAGAAACTAAAAATTTTCCAGGGCCTCATCCCAAAGTCCTCAAGCCCAACATTGTCCTCCCCAGGGTGATGGGGAACCAGCACAGACAATGCCCTCCTGGAGCATCCAAACCCTTGACCATCACCCCAAACCACCTACTCACAGAGACCAGCTGGGCACCCAGGAGCGGGACAGCAAAGGCACAACCCTGGAGCAGCAGCTGGAGGAGTTTTATCCTGGGAGTTTCCAGCTCATTCAGGTGCTTTGGTCTCAGCTGACTCCAGTTCTCACCAACGCAATCAGCTGATGGTGGAAGGCACCAGCTCAGGACTGGAGCTGCAGATGGCAGATCTTCTCCTGAGAGATCAACAGTCCCAACCCCTTTTTTGGTAAGAAGTGTGGGTTTTAAGGAGAAAACACAGCCAGCTTCTGCTCCTCCATGAGCTGAGTCCTCTGCATGAGCTCACCTGGTTGTTCAGTTACAAGGAGTTACAAGGTTGATCACAACTGTGAAGCCTCATTGTCAGAACTTAAATAAAATCCCAATTATCAGTACTTGCACTCAGAGCTCCGAGGGGCTGCACCTTAACCACGTCTGCGAGGTGCCTCGGTGGTCTGGCAGGAGGAGATGCCACCAGCAGAGCCACGAAGCTCTTGGTGAGCATCAGGCTGGTGTCCAGGGTGTGATTTAAGGGTATATCCAGCGTTTCAGGACTGGAGCAGGGGAAGCTCAGCCGCCTTGCCCCAGGGCCTCACCTTAAGCCTCTCCCCAGCCCACCAGTGGGTTAAACTCCCAGTTTCTACACTTTTTTTTACAGTAACATCCCTGTTTTCCACAAGCCAGGTCTGTTCATCTCAGCCTGAGCTCTGTGGGATGATGGGGCCAGGACCACATGCAGAGGGTGAAACCCACAGACTTCCCAAAGCACCAGGGCAGAGTCTGGAGCCCAGTGCCACCCTCAGCACCGCTGCCACCTCCGGGATCGCCAGTGGCTGCTGTGGCCCACGGGCAGGACATCGGCACCAGCCTTGGGGCACAGCTGGTCCCTGGGAGTGATGTCGGTGCTGGTCACCTACAGTCAAAGGGGAACAGGGACAGAAAATGGTTGGTGGAATGAAGAAGGGATTGGATTGGATTTTACACAGAGAAAGAGGTTTTTTAACTTAAAAACAAATGCCCGTGAAATCAAGAGACGAGGAACACTGAAACCCCCGAGGCTCAAGCCCCTCGTCTCAACAGAAGTGGGATGGGCAGTGCCTCAGGTCTCACTACTCTTTTCTGGAGTAACACAACAGGGGCACAATTGCGAAAGACCCAAGATGAGGACTGAAGAGAACTTGATGTTTATCACATCTTTCCTGCTACTGTTTGTGGAGATCTTCAGCCACATCTGGCACCTCTCCCCACTACAGAGCAACTCTACAGAGCCGTGGGCCAGCAGGAAAGGGCAGCGGGGAGAGAGGGGCCTCGGGAGGCTCCTGCGCTGTCCCAGGCACTCCGTGTGTAAACGGGATGTTCATGCCAGTGTCACCATGGAAAAACACCAGGAAATGGGCAGCTGCTGCTCCTCTCTCTCTGCTGGTCAAAAAACCCAACAAAAAATTGTATAAAATGGTATAAAATATGGTATAAAATATTCCCCCAAAATGCAGACTGTGAGATCAGCAGGTCTGTCCTTCCTGCCTCTGTGGTGGCACAGGAACGGTTCCACCTCCACCACGGTGCCGTGGGGCTGCCGTCACCCCGAGCAGCTGGAGAGCAGAGCGCCAGGTCAGTGATCCACCCCGGGGGAACGCGGCCAAGCAGAAAACACAGCCCAGAATAGGTGTGAGGGGTGAGTGTGTGCGTGTGTGTGTGTCACCAAAACTGCGTTTGAGAGGAAAAAAACCCAACAAGTCGCTCAGGAAAAAGGCGCGAGGCGGTGGCAGCAGGATGGCTGCGAGCTCAGGGTTGCAGGGATGGGTGACATGTTCCTTTAGCTCCGAGTCCAATCAAAGCCGGTGCTGTGTGCGCTCTGTTATTCATCAGATCAATAAAAGACACGCAGGTGACTATTTTACAAGGAGGTAGAAAAATTATAGAGCTATAAAGTAAACCACAAATGTGATTTAAAGGGTGTAAGTAAGTTTGTGAGAAAGCTTTTAACAGGCAATCTCTGACACCTGATCTAATGAGCTCATCAAGTTACCAAGAGGTGGTTTGATTAATTAGGAGGTGGATTAAAAAAAAAAAAAAAGAAAAAAAGTCTCCAGAGCAGGAAAAAAAGCTCATTGATTTGGCAGAGAAATACATTAAGAACAAAATATCAATGGCTGGGGACTGCCCAGATGTGTTCTTGTCAAAAACCCCACCTCAGCTCACTGGAGAAGTGAAGGGAAATCATCTGCTGAGCAGGGGGTTTATCTGAGCTGGGCATTTCTGTGACAGAAACCCCTTCACCACCACCAGACCCCACCGAGGACCAGCTTGGCACTGCAGCCGTTTTACAACGGGCTGAACAAGCCACTTCAGTTGATTTCTGAAAAATCTTGTGGCACTTTCCACAAGGTACCTGAGAGAGGAGGGGGCAGATGAGGGGATATGGACCAACAGGGCAGGAGAGGTGACTGCCCCATCGCACCTCACCCGTCACCTTCACCACCACCTGTGTTACCTGGCACACATCAGGCCCTGCTGACAGAGCAGAGAGACATGGTGACATTTGCCGAACTCTCCTTCTTCACTCAAGACTTTACAGTTAATTAAGAACCAGAGGATATTGGTCTTGTCCCCAGCTAGGACCCTCTGAAGCCCACAGTGCCACCGCAGCAGTACAGGCATTCGAGACAAACCCCACTCAAAGCACTGATGGACAAAGAGGAGGCAGGACAAGCGTCTCCACCCACACAGGTTCCTCCAGGAACCGCTGGAAACGGGGTGACAGCTGCATCAAAGCTCCAGAGCTGGGTCTGAATCCAACACTCCTGCT
>NW_010334213.1:3562-19821 GCF_000700745.2 Antrostomus carolinensis
GACAAATCCAAACCAAGAACTGGTGGGTTTCCAGAACAATTTATTTATCTAAGCCAGGTCCTCTGATAGCAGTAGTGTATACGTGGTGATAAACCGACACTGAGAAGATTGAACAATTTCCTCATTTAATAAGTGAATTTTCACTACATGGTATTGTACACTGTTATCTGTTCAAAAAAGAGTAACAGGTTTTAAAAAACAAGATTCTGTGAGATTTATATAAACCGGTGATCAAGATCAACGCCTCTGGTTGGCTTACCAAGATATTTTCTAGGCTGCTTTGTAGAACAAAGTCCTTCAGCTAAAACCCACACACACAACCATCGGGGCAGATCCGGAACCGTTCCCATAACTTCCAGCTTTCCGAGGCTGGCTGCCACAGGAACGGCCGCCAAACGGTCCCCTTGATCCCCCTTGATCCAACGTATGGAAACTGTACAAAAATGGGTTGACTTCTGACCACGAATAGAATAAAGAGCGCAGCGTTTCTACTTGCTATTTCAAGTCAGGACTTCCTTTTATCTCCGAGAGGAAGGCGTGAAGGGAAGGCCCTGCCAACTCAGCGCGGCGGGCTGCGGACGAACAGTTTTCTAAGCGAACTTTGGCTTCAGGAAAGAGACACAAACACTTAAAAGAATGGCTTTAATTGTCATCTGGAGTATCCGGAGAGTGGATGCGTGTCTGAATTAAATATACATCATACCAGTGGTGCTGGCAAGGTTGAAGGTTATTTCTAACGTTGACAGCAATAAAACGAACGTGAACATGACGAGACATTAAAAGAAAAGCGATCCCTTTAAAACAAAATTTAATGTAAAATAAAAAAGAAGAAGTTCACAGTGGTTTGTATAAACAGTATGTAATTTCTGACAGTGACAAATCTCTACTCTCACAGCACACTAGTGCCCTCTTTAGATCCTAAAGAAGAAAACAAGCATTGACACTACCGGGTGTACAGAACCAGAAAGTCAGTTGTACAACTACCCCTAACGACGGGATGAGACGCTGTGGAGCGTTCAGCGGTGACACCAACCAAAGGAAACTTTAAAAACTCTTGTGTTTTTTTTTTTTTTCCTGGGAAGGAGGAAAGTCTTTCATTCGCTGTTACAACCAGCAAATGCCATTTTCATCAAATCAAAAGGAAAACCACAAACACGTTATCTATTTTGAGCAAGCGGAACAGTACACGTTACAGGTTTAAAAATGGAGGTTATATACTATCATACAAGTCCCAACAAGGCAGCGCCAAAGTGACTATTTCTTTGCTTGTTTTGTGATCATACCCCTGGGAGGTGTTACTGGTCTGCTGGAATTGGGCTTCTTTTTCTCTGCAGGTTTCAAAATCTGCAAAGAGAGTTCAGTCATTTAGCAAGACTTTTTAAGTTTTCTTACCATCCAACAATTAATTCATTAGTAAAGGCATTAATTACACAGGTCACCTGGACAAGTCATAAACGTGCCAGGAAAGAAATGCGTTTCACACTCGGAGCAGCCGGTTTGAGAGCCCGTGCCAATGGAAGTGGGCTAAGAGCCCACAGCTGTGCTCAGATGATTTAATTCCAGGGTGAAACAGTTCACCTACTCACACCCCCAAGGGCTTATCATGTTTTTTAAAGTCACGAGTGCCAAAAGAGTATCTGTAAAGATCTATTTGAATTGTCAATTGAAAATAAAGCAAATTTAAAGTGACTACACTGACTAGGAGGTAAAACCTTCAGACACCGTACCTGAAAAGAGCACATTAGAGTCTCATCCACACTCATCATGGCACCCGCATTATCAAATTCTCCGCAGTAATTCGGGGCAGAAAAGAGAGTTACCAATTGCCTTTTTGCAAAAAACTCATATCCATCTTCAACCACCTTTAGAGAGAAAAGTAGAAATATTAGACTGGATGAAAAATATTAGATATTTTTCTTTAAGCAGCTTTAACAAGAGCCAGCAGCAGAAAAGGAGCATGAATTCGCAGGATCCAGTTCAGCAAGAGAGTCCATTAGCAATGAGAAAACCAGGATTCTGCTAGCACCAAAACAACCTTGTTCAGGAGTCAGAGCCACAGTTTATATGTATTAAGAAAAAAAATGTTAATTACAAGGTTGTTAAACACTGAGACAAGCTGTTCAGAGACAGTGGCATCTCAATCCTTGCAGATACTTAAACCTTGGCCGGACAAGACCCTCAGCAACTGGAGCTTACAGCGCTTTGCCTTGTGCAGAGCACATGCGTGTGGGGTTGGACCAGGTGAGCACTTCAGATCTCTCTGAACCAAAATTATTCTATGGTTTAATGTACAAAATTAAAATACCTGATGAGCTCTACATATGAGATCCAGATCATGTTTATGGAGAAACTTAGCAACCACTTCAGCACCAAACGTGAAGGACACTCCTCTGTCATTTTCACCCCATCCCAAGACATCCTTGTCAGGGTCAGACCACAAGAGATCACAAAGGAGACCTTGATCTGGTACATCAGTGGGGCGCATAATTCGTCTTATCTGTTCCATCGACTGAAGGTCTGGTGACAAACCTGTTTGGAGTTAAGACACACACCGTTCACATTTTAGTTCCACTTTGCTCTGCAAGACTGAAGTATTAATTCAAGATACAAATAATTTGTGTTCAAACCGATTCACCACTGCAATTTTACATAGCTCAGCGGCAATGTTAACTGGCACTATTCTAATCCAGCATTTGTTTTGTAACAGAAGACAAGTCACTTTCTAGAAGATTCACTGGAAGCAGGATAAGCAAAGCCATCTCCACATTTGACAGGATTACAATAATCTCACTGTAATATTTTTCAAATGTGTTAAAAGAGCTGTTAAGTAAAAGAGGCATTAGTACCAGCAATCACAGAGTCTGTTTATTTTAACCACCAGGCCTAGTAAGATGAAATACAATATCGAACAGAACTCAAACTGTTTTTCACTGATGTCTCCCTGGACAACTGTAATGACCTGTAAGTGATAAAACCTTGAAGTGCAAGATGTATTTTATTACTTTGAAAAGCTGCATGAAGCAGGTAACACAGAGTATAACAGACCCAATTTCTACACATAAAACTCCAAACCTGTCAGACTGGACAGGGCTTTGAACAACCTCAGCTAGTGAAAGATGTCACTGCCCTTGGCAGGAGGGATTCTACTAAATGATCTTTAAAGGTGCCTTCCAACCCCAATGATTCTATGAAAACTTACCTTTTCAGAATGTACCTAAAACTCCTAGTAATGTAAGTCTAAAAAAAACCTAAAAGAATGTACCTAAAACTCCTAGTCACGTAAGTCTAAAAGAACCTAAAAGAATTCTGTACTCAAAAGGAGCAGCTATTAAACACACCTTCTGGTATAACAGGCAAAGCAGATCACTGTGTCTGAAGTTACAGAATTACCAGTTCAGTGATTCCCAAAACTGATGCTACTTTTTTGCTTCCCAAAACTCAACCTGACCTCCCACAGGAACCAAGGCAGAGAAAAATCCACAAAGCTTCAGCAACACAAATGTGGAATTGCCACGCTTGGTACCAGAGAATTACAGCTTCTCCCATATCAACTGTGGAACTGTTACTTACCCCCATGACAGCAGAATATTTTCTCATCCACAATAGCTGCGATTGGTAAACAGTTGAAACAGTCTGTGAAGGTTTTCCACAGCTTAATATTGTATCTTCTCTTACCTACAAGACATTTTGGTGAAAAAACAGTCAATATGCTTTTCTACCACAACTACAACCAACCTAACATGGCTGCCTTGAGTTTACTAAGACTGGCAAGAAGTTAAATGCATTAATGCCTACGCACAATTTCTCTTCTCTGATACCCACTGACATACTTTACTGCTTGTAAGAAAGCTGCCAAGGTCTCTTCCAGTGTGGCACAGTGCTTGGGAGGTGGCTCTGAGGACAGCACAGTCCAACAGAACAACATTCCACTGTTGGCAGCCAGACTCTCCAGTCCCAACTTTGCTTTGGAAAATTATCCTTTGGAGAATTTGATCCATTTCAGAAAAATCTTGTCATTTGCTGTTTTCTTCAGGGGAAGAGAGCAATTCTTGGAAAGCAGATTTTCTTTAGAGTTCTGCTAGTGCTTTACCACATAAAGTCTCTCTAGGCAAAGAAACAGGACTGAAAAATGAAACTGCTACAGTTTTACTTTCAAAGGGACTCTCCCAACAGATACGAACCCTGAACATATTTGTGATATATGACTAAGCCTGTGATTAATCTCTGAGGAGATAACTCTGAAATACCACACATCTTTTTTCTCCTCATTGAAGGAGAACAAGACATGGAAAGTACATCTTGGAAGCTACAAGCCAAGTATGTCCCACAATGCAAGTTGTGAGAGCGCTTCAGTGCCCAACTCAACAGTTTTACCTGGGTAATAATTATGAAGTCACATCCTTCAAAGCATGAACACACATTTCTACTTCACAGCAAAATTACTTGTTATGTTAGGGGAACATCTATGCACGGTCTCCATCAAAACAGACTTCAACACACTGTGCAGTGACAGAGCTGGGACATTCACCGCACAGCAACGCTGCGTTTGTGCAACAGCAGCACTCGTGACGCCAAATACACACGAGCACATTTCATCACTAAAAGGCTGACACACCAGTACAAATAACTTCTGCAGCTGAAGTCACCTGCGGGGAGAGCGAGTATCTGGTGCTCAACCCAAGCAGCACCACACTGAAGGCTTCACACGGGCTTTGCCCCATGTATGAAAGGAAATATTGGCTCTGGCCAAAGCAACAGCACACGATACAGCAGGACTGCAGCCAGAGAAGGGCAAAGCTGGGGGTTTTTTTTGTTTGTTTGTTTTTTTAAACATTACAAAGTTACAGGTCTTAATATGAAGTAGATGGCAAGCACTGTTACTGTGAACATAACCACAGTAAAGATGAGCCCACTCTCCAAGTTAAGTTGAGTATGCATCATCATCATCCCTGTGACTAAAGAAACAAAGTGAACTTTTCTAAAGCACATCAAGTAAAATCCTCCCATCTCTCATCAAATGACCTTGTCTTAAGAGCTTTCAACAATACAGACCAGGGAGAGCTGTTAATGAACACAGCAGCCAATAAATAAAATGATCCACTTGCACAGTGCTTTGTACTGGGAGGATCAGACTCCAACAGGACCAGGGAAAGGACACATTTCCCTTCCTAAAACAGGCCAAGGGCTCCCCTGAAGTGAGCAAAGGGAACTGCAAGCTCTGAAGGAATCATCTCACCCTGCGACACCAGCACCTCCTACCCTGCTCTCCCAAGCCAAAGAGGCACATGTCTGTATTACTTACATTCATCGTAAAATCCATAAATTCTATTGATGCTGGCACATTCGTGGTTCCCTCTGAGGAGGAAAAAATTCTCTGGGTATTTAATTTTGTAGGCCAATAGAAGACAAATTGTTTCTAAAGATTGTTTTCCTCTGTCAACATAATCGCCAAGGAACAAGTAGTTGCTTTCTGGTGGAAAACCTCCGTATTCAAAGAGTCGAAGCAAGTCATAGTACTGTCCGTGGATGTCCCCTGTGAAGAGTGGTCAGAAACAACATGTTAAGTGACCCTTTGCTACATTCCTTCACTGATTCTAGAGAAAGAACAAACAAATGATGCTTCAGAAAGAAAAAAGTCTGCAGTTAGATATTGCCTACTGAAAAATTACAATTTATCTTAAGGTATATAAAATTACCACACTCTGAAAACTGATGTCTAGGTAACACAGTGGTTAACTGCACCAAGATGAAGGATTCAGCTACTTAAAAATACACCTGTGTAAAACAAAATCAAGATTTCAAAGAACCAACTGTGTGTTCAAACGAAAATCTGACACCCAGTTAAACCCTCTACTTGACTAGTGGCTGTGAGGTCGGGAGCCTTTACCTCATTCTTGGTGTCTCCACATGGCAATGGTAATACTGATGGAAAACTGATCACTCAGGGAATTTGCTTCCCTTTGTACCATCTCTGGCATTTTCTTGAAGCACTCAGTAAATCAAATTCTATCAGTGAAGTGGTAGTGAAAATGAAATTGGTATTCCTGCCTTTGGTTTAAATCATGGTTTTGTTTCTGACAAGCAGAACATTAAATAATGGCTTTAAAAAGACTACTGACGTTATAAATATTGAACAAGCTACTTCAATTTGAAGTAAATCCTCAGAGCAGGATAAAATACTGTTTGCTGGAAGCTTTTTTGAAGTGCATTTATTGAGGCTTTTATTTTGACATGCTTCATTCTTTTAGCATAACCAGACACGTTTGTGCGTGCAAAACGAGCACCACTGTGTAAAAGGATGGTGAAACCAAACCAGAAAGTCATTCCAAGAAACAATAGAGAAATTAAAGCTTCCAGTAGGATTTTAAAATATTGACAGACCACTGCTCAACTCTGAACAGCAGCTACAATAAGCTACTGCAGTTCTCCTTTATTTCCCCTTATTCAGTCACGACTGGGCCAAACATTATTTCATTGATACAAAAAACTCCTTTCCAAAATTCTTCATGTGAATCCCTCCCCCAAGAGACCTGGTGAAACTGGACCAGTTAGTTTTTGGGTTTGGATTATTTTGGTCCCAACTCCAGTTCCCATGTTTGTTACTTTCTCCCCACTAAGCATCCAGCAGGGGTTTATTTTCCCTTTTGCTACAATAATTTATTAAACTGTTAATAAGTGAAAGGAGCATCTGGCATTTGTTCTCTGCTTCAGGTCTACATTTACCTGACACCCCCCCCTCCATGCAAAGCATCAAATCAAAATCACAGTACTCACCACAGATTTTCAGTGGAGCTTCAAGTTCTAGTAGAATAGGCTGACTCAGAAAGATTTCTCTGGATTTCAAGCACAGTCCTCTAATTTCATTCTCCTGAAGTTGGACATTTTTGCCTGGTTTTGATCCTCGCACTGTTGGAAGGAGGCAGAAGTCAGTTATCAAAATCAACAGAGCTATTTTAAGAGCCTGACTAAATGCCACTGTAATAGAGAAAGAGAAGATAACAGTGTAATATCAGTCTGCTGAGGTGAAACTGTACTGCTGTGTTACCAGAGAAAGGGCAGTGTGTTCTGTTTCAGTTGTATCTTACTTTCTTTTAACATAATTCATGGCTCAACACATGGTCTGTTAAATGTCACGTTTTAAATAGCGTCAGTTCAGTGCTATTTAGTTATAAAACCCATCTTGGACAATGTGACTATACATATATATAGATTTATTTTTTTTTTAATGAAGCAGTTATACCCTTGTTTTCTGGAAAGCTGTCTGAACTTGACAAAAGGAAGGGTCCCATTTAATCATCAACACCACAGCTCCAATGTGCAAGCTGCCCTGCACTATCATACACCCTTGCCCAAGTAGGTACCTAAACACACGACTACAGTATCAATACTATTGATTAATATCAATACAATTATTGATACTACAGTATCAATAAATTCTGTGCTGCCCAGTTCTACCCTGCAGTTAGCAAACAGGGAAGAAAAATAAGCATATGATGGGAAGGTCAGAGCTAGACACAAGGAGACATTTTTGGATGACAATGACAGCACAGCTCTCCTTATCACTGCCTTTGAGCACGCTAAAAGACCAGCTAAGTAGGAGATCTGTCATCAGGCCACTTCTCCCCCACCCCCGTCCCCCCTACCACTTCCATCTCCCCCACTGCAACAATTATCTATCACACCCCCTCCATTTCTTGTTGCCCAGAAATACAAAGGACATTTCTGTGGCAGCAATGCTGTAATTATGGCTAAAGTGCATGCAGCAGCATTTATCAGGGTTAGGAGAAGACTAAATAAAAAATAGTGACTATGCTATTACTAGTGAAGCTTATGTTGTTTTTATTTGGTGTCAAAACCAGTGGCAACACGGAGCACTGATAAGGCTGAAGCAATAAAAACCCAAACAAACAACCTGTAGCAAATTCCAGTAAGATTATGCAATAAGAGCAGTCATCGTCTACAGCATAACCCAGTGGTTTTGCCACATCAAAGCCAAATGACCTCAGAACTTTAGTCTCAGATGCCTGGAAACACTCTGACAACACCTCCAGAAAGAAAATCACTGCACTGGTAACACTGCCTGACTTAGGCAACTTACTGTGTACAACTCGTGCAGCACTGAGACTGTAGAGCCTATGCTCTTATCCCAAAAGGCTTGGTCTTTAGTTGCAAAAACCCCCAAGCAACAATCCCTGAACCCTTTCAAACACAATGGATCTGTGCAATATCATCTTCCTGAATTCCTAGATTGCCCAAGGAAGTTGTGGCTGCTCCTCCCTGGAAGTGTTCTCGGCCAGGCTGGATGAGGCTTTGAGCAACCTGGTCTAGTGGAAGGTGTCCCTGCTGCTGGCAGGGGGGTTGGAACTGGATGATCTTTAAGGTCCCTTCCAATCCAAACCATTCTATGATTCTAGATACCAGTTCATAATTCCCTGGTTATGGTTAACCTCAGAGTGAGAAATTTGGAAGCTACAGATGAGTGAAATCCCTGTACTGACACTGTGGGCCCTCCACTATGTGAAACCAAGAAGAGAGAACTGCAGGAGGAAAGGCTGGGGGAGCACATTTTAGGAGGAGTAAGAACAAAACCAATTGTGTTCCAAAGGGATCAAAATTTCTCCTTAGCACAGAAGTTTCCTACTTTTGTGCAAGCCTCTGATTAAGAGCAGAAAACACTGTTCAGTCAGTGTGCACCTTATCTGGACCAAGAATAAAACAATGATTGTGTAATATCCATCCATAAAACCAAGTGCCATCAGACACAATCTCTACCAGCACTGGTACCAGTACCAGTGGTACCACCAAAACAATTCCACCCTAAACACTGACTCCAGAGGTCCAAGGCATGGTGGCACGGGCTGCCCTACAGAATCACTGGCCATGCCTTAAAACACACAATTTTTCCTGAAACAAGCTTCAAAACCAAAACTTCAGTACAAATTACAACACGTACTGACAGTGACATTCAGTTAATTGTAGGTCAAAAGTCGTGGCTTTAACAAGGTTATCTTTCAAGCAACACACGCTCCTCTGTTATTCCCTGCCTATGTATTATCACTGACATTACATGGCAACACTGGAATGATCACTAAACTTCATGCCTTCCATTAAAATATTGGAAGTAATGAAGCATATAAATGAAAGTGAAATCTTTGTCACAGCAGTTTATCACGGATGAGGCTTTTCATCCACACAGTAATTTTTTTTTATCCAGACAGTAATTTTCCAAACACTCTTGAGCAATGACTAAGTTACTCAAAATGCCAAATATCCAGAAGCAATAGAGAATAGAAATTTATAGAATGAAGTGATCAGCTGACTGAATTATAAATGTTAAATTTTCCCTTACTCTTAAATTTTACAATTCACCTTTGTTTTTGAGATAATACAATATACTCGGATTTCGTTTTCTGAGAAGCCAAAAATGGAACTTTCTATGATTTGGCCTTGTTAGAAATTGCTAAAACCAAACCCTGTATCTCACACCCATAAATTAAAAAGTATAAAATATTATACAGACTATGTGATGCACTGAGTCACTGAAGCTCATGAATAAAGCATATGTGTTAATTTTTGCTGAAGATTAAATGAAAATCTCAAAAGTGACTGTTTCAGGTTCAAGTTTCCTATGTTTCTCTGATATATTTTCATTGCATCAGTAGAATCTTCATGCAGTTTTAGTCATCTGCATATAGAAAATCTAATAAGATAAAATGATGCTTTGTTGCAGTTCACAAACAGAAGAAACGAGTGTTCAATTTCTTTAATGGTGACCTATATACACTGAAAAGATGGAAACAAAGATTTTTGGCTTCAGAAGAATCAAATATGCAGAAATGCATGTTGGTTTAAGAAATCTGTATTTTTAGCACAAGGATTTTCTCATCCACAACGAAAGAGCTGGCAAGGAAATGCAGGATGTTCAGTCTGAATGATTTCTTAAAAGGTGTCTCTGATTGAGTCTTCAAGTCACTTTGTCCCACTAAGAAAGGCAAAAATAATATACTATGAAAAATATGTTGTGTTTACAGTTTCTTTTCTCTGCTTTGGACCAAAACAAGGCAGCTTGTAGAGATCAGACAGCACAATAATAATTGTCAGCTTGGTCATAAAGTCAAAAAGAGCAGCTCAATAGTACTGTACATGCACATTTGCTCTTTCAGTGCATAAAAAATAACCTCTCTCAGAAATGACAGTCTGGAACTGACAGCAGAACAAGCTAAAGACTAATCAGTTGAGGCAAAAAGTCAGCCCATTTCAAAGAATCTTTTATTTATGTCTTGTCTCGACATTCAGCTGCACTATTTCCAGACAGTAATATATTCCTATCCTCTTTTAGGCAGAGATGCTCCTGTTCTTAAAAATAATTTTTCAAAAGCTTGAATTTCAATGTCCAGTCTGGGCAGTTTTCTAACAAGTCAAATCTTCTCCACTGTACAGGTATGAGAACTTTTGGGAAAATAAGCTCTCCACTGGATGGAAAAGACTCCAGCAAAGATCCCTCCCTGGAGCCTGGAGGATCTCTGCACAGGTACTGACTTGAACACAGGTTCCAATAATTAAAATTAACGTTGTTTTCCAAGACAAGGAAGAAATTGCTGGAAAGCAACGACAACTCCAAAAGGAAGGCGTATGATCAACAAAGACGAGTGCAGTATGACTGCTGCCCAGCAGAGGGGGAAAAGGAAGGAAAAGGAGTTAAAACATTGCTTGACATCCAGGATCATTCTCATACATTTCTTTGTGAAGGATAAATGGGTCAAGAACTGCAGGATTCAGAACGTACACCAGTCAGGTGGCCACATGCAGGTAGAGCACAAGAGGCTTCGACACCACATCCCATCACCAGTGTTTTCCAGTGTGCAGTTTGGTGTCAGACAATCCTTTAATAAAGGCAAATGCTATTATAAAACCGAGTATATTATCTGATTCAAGGTTAATATGAAAGGGACAGATACGTAGGAAAGTATTCAAAAATAGCAGAACATTAAAAAAAATTAGAAATTTCAGCTATGCAAAGGTCTGATTTTCTTTCAGTGTTACATTAAAAGTGTTGAAATGCTGTCAACTGGCTGGAATCAAGTTCTTGTACAGAAAATGTTTTAAAGAAATGCTCTATTAACAGGTCAGTTCATTTTTTGGCTTATTAAACAAGTCTCCCAGTTTTACCATATTTTACATTAAGATGTCTGCAATCCTAGAGACACTTCCAAAAATATCACAGGTCGGTTTTCATCTTGTTTTTTAGCAGCTCCTGATGACAGTTTCACATTCATTTTTGCAGCACAGGCACAAAGGGAATAACTAACTTGAAAATGGTTGATGTAAAGAAGATTTTACTGTACTGCAGGCACTACCAACTTTGATCAGATCATTTCAAGTTCAAAATTCAAACTGAAAAGCAACTCCTCAGTGCCCAAGCCTCTAAAAAGAAAAAGTTCTAGTCTACTTTTTAGTCTGACAAAAGTTCACAGCAGCATTATCAAACAGAACATTGTGCACAACTGCAAAATGTTCATCTTGTAACATCCTTCCACGCTGGAATGAGCTTGGTAGCAACAGGTGATGACAAATACTCAGAGATAACAAATCCCTCCACTTTACTGACTGGGCACAAACATAGAATTTAACTGATTTATCTGCATCCACAGCAGTGACAGGAATCTAATCCTCCTCTTCCAAATGCAGAGCTCCCATTTCACATTATCAGAAATTGCTGCAACCCAGCAGGAAACAATGAACATAAAGTTACACAAACTACTGAAAATTATATGAAGTCAAAAGTGCCGCTTGTCTATTAGAAACTTTATCACAGTACCTCAGCTCATCATCATCAAGTGAAATCTGACCACATTTCAGATTCACATCTGTGACAATCAGACTTATCTCACTATAAGAAGCTAAAGAGCAAGCAACCCTTCAGACCCAACCAACGCTGTATTGAGCTGAGAGGTGAAAAAAATCAGAGAAGTGCATTTGTAAGAAACAGTGTTCTCTGCTGTCAGCAAAAGTTTTCCTGTACTCCTTGGCTCAACTATTTTTAATAACTGGATGATCCTCTTTTGCCATTTAAAGTAAATGAGAGAGTATCTCCTTGACAGCTACACAACAGGCTTTACCGGGAATAGAAATCTGTGGGAGCACAAACAGGGAAGTCTGAGGATTTAGGAGTCTTTCTGCTGTATTTTAGTGCACTACCCAGGACAGGTTAGTGGACAGGTACGGCTGGACTAGATGATCTCAAAGGTCTTTCCAACCAAGCGATTCCATGATTTCACCTTTCAGAATGGCTGCCACCATTCTAGCCTCACAGAACTTTATCCAAAGTCGCCTCTGTTCATCCCTTGGTTTTCCCTTATTAGCGTTTGCAGAGGCTGCAGCACAGAAAAGATTGTCACAAACATATTTCAACTTACATACATTGAAATGGTGTTCTCTTACCCTGGTATTTATCGCTCCCATGGTAAGGCTAGTATATTTCAGTCTTGTTTTCTAGATACTTTACCACAAGCTCCATTTTCAAACCAGACCCCGCTTATCTGTGAAAAGCTGCCAACACAGAAGATGAAGGAGGAGGATAAGGGGCTCAAGTTATAGGAACATCGTCTGACGTGACATGGAGAGGAAGACACGCTCATACTCAGGGAATCTTGGGATCTGTCACCCACTCTTTGCCCGGAGCTGAGCAGGAATTCTACCACTTCCTGGAACCCTTTCCCTGACCATACAGTTGCCACTGATTTTCTGTCTTACAGGGAGCTTTTCCAGCACCTTCTGGTCTGGTCAAAACTGGCAGATTTGACTTAGCAGATCTGTACAGCCACAAGCTCAGATCCATGAAGTTACCACCTACAACACTCCTCCTAGGAGAGCAACTTGCCCTTTCTTATACCTCAATAAAGAGAGGTAGTTCCATAAATATTTGCACCTTTATCCATTACCAAGGAGAATTAGGGAAGACTCCAATACTCAGTGCAGGATACTGTTATTTACTACACTTCAGCATCCTTATTCTTGTGAAAATTGTTAGTACAGTTACTAAAAGTGACAAAATTAGACAACCCGTACTCATTAAATTGTTCCTAGTACAACACAACCCTCATTAGTACAGAAGGTAACAAATATAAATTCAATTACAGCAAGAAACCTCCCAGTACATTCAATGTTTTAATTAAATGGCTTTCCAAGGTTGAGAACAATGTTACTGAAAAATGGTTTTGGTGACATTTTAATGCCAAATAGCTCTGTACTATAAAAATTTGGAGCAAGAAAGACTCTTCCAATATTTTCTTTAGAATAAGAAGCTAAATATATACTTCCAAGCTTTTTAAAGAACAAACTAATAATTCCAGCTAACTAACCTAATGTGGGTGGGAAAATATCAACTATTTGGGGAAAAAGTAAGAACAGTGGCATTTGATTAGAGAAGTTGGGATAGAAAGCAAGAAAAACCCCCTCACAAAGACACTATTAATACCCTGTGTTAAGAACAAAAGCAAGAGTCATTTATTATTCACCCTTTAACCACTTCACTTTACCTCGACCATCAGCTCAGCTTCACTACTGGTGTAGCTCTCCATCTCTTCCAACAGTGCAATATTAGAAAACAAATACCTGCTTAATCATTATTTTCTCAGTGCTTTTGAAATATTTTATCAAATATCTTTAATATTTAGGTTTGTTAGTTTTAAAAAGCAAGAGATAATGCCCCCTGTTTATATCCTTTGCATTTTACTAGCAAAATCACCTAAAGTTAACTGTTATAAATACATGTGAGTATACAGTTTAAAGACTGCTGTAATGAAATACCAAGTTGCTCTAAAAATTAAACCTTGCACAAGAATCTGGGCAATTCAGTTTGTGAGTAAGCTGATTATTAAAGAGATTTTGCAGTGTTTTCAAGCTCGAGTATGATTCTAATCTGTGCACAACTTTGTTTTACAGGGTATCACTTCAAACAGAGTTCTGGTACAGGCACACCAGACTTTGTACAACTAACACTGTGCGGTTGTTTTACCAGAACCACGCTGAAAAATAATTTCTTGTTTGCTCCAAATCTAAATAGAATGAGAATCCTTACACATACTTCAGGTTTTTTTTCCCCCTCCACTGAATACCATGCAGATCTCCAACTTGGAAACTCAGTCCTGTCACCTACCTAACCAGACCTAATAATTTCAGTGAAAGGATGAGTGAAGTAAATTTTAAACAACCAAAGAGAATGGCATTTGCACAGTAATTTACACAATTTAGCACTCTATAAAAAAATGCAGTGTTTGCTAAAATGCAGTAGCCTTTTGCTCTTTCTGGGAAAAAAAGTATAAAAGTGACAGACTGCCACAAAGGTCAATCATTACTCTGTCTGGCAAAGATATTTATAATAGACATTTAATAAGCAACAACAAAAAAAAGCACTAGCACAGGTTACCAACACTGTCAATTGCTTTAAATATTGAAAGACAATCACTGTCTCAAGGAATTCAAAATCCCAGCTGAAATGTCAATAAAGGAAAAAAATTAATGTCAGTTTTGGCAGCTGATGCAACCCCAGGTAACATCTTCAGCTGCATGAACCATCTCTTAAAAGATACTGTCAGTAAACCTCCTGAAGCCTCATCCATGAACTCTCATCTCTTCCAAACGTATACTACTGATATAAACTGGGTAAGAACGTAACATATTGACACAGGACATCTTACTACTTTTTGAAACTTTAAACGAGAGAAATAATTCAAAATCATCCAGATATCTTTCTAGAATTACCTTATTCCATATTTTTGATACTAAAAACTTACACTTTGAGAAAACTGCCCTAGTTACATGAGGTGAAATTAAGTAAGAATTGTAACTAATACCTGCAGTAAAATTGAGCATGTATTAATATGTCACAAAACATACGACATACAGGACCTGACATGTACAAATTGTACTACTCAAGTTTCAGGAAAATCCTCGTCTAAATTTATGAAGGGAAGCCTTTACATAATTTAAACCAGGGCAGTTTAAATTGGTAACAGGCAAAACCCAAAACGGATCAGATGAAAAGCCCTATTTACTTTTACTAGTTCAATAATCCCATAATACATCTACAGGATTTTTAACTCTAAAGAGGAGCATTATTGGTCCTCTGCCTGACCTTTTGCTATCCAAGCCATCATACAAGATAAAAAAAAAACCCTACAAGAAGGAAAGGGTGTAATACAGCTGAAAGACATTTCTTCACCATTTGTCTCAGCAACATCTCAGATGACTTTGTACTAAATGGAAAAAAGTTAAAGCCCTGACCAAGCTCTTCAAGCGGACATCCAGATGAGACACTTGCCCCGACACACCTGAAATGAGGCTGGATCAGGCTAGCTTCCTTCTCTGAATAATTATGATTTTCCTTGATGCCTGCCTAGAAGGAAATTTGTCAATGGCTACTTCTCAACTTTCTGCCCTTAGAAAGATCAGTCGACACTTCTAGTCTGGTGCTGACCCCTGCAACTGAAGGGTTGATGCTGAAGACATCCCCCCTGCAACTTCCAGGTATTCCTTTGATTTAGAAACTCCCATGCAACACTTTCCAACCCAAATCGCTTAACAAACAAAGCAATAAGCCCTTCCACATACTGTCTGAAACATCAAAACCAAACCCTCTCATTCACACCTAAAAAAGCCACCATATGGTACGAATTAAGAGCCAAAGTCCTATGGTAGCATTAAGGCAAGCAGCTAAAACCATGATCACCTGCAAGCCGTGTAAGTCTCCTCCCGACTTTCTGAAAAGCTGCCTCAACAGATTCTTTAACACGCTAAGTCTGATTTCCAGAGCCCCACGACTGCCCAGCTAAGCACAGAGCCCACGTGTATGTGCGGAGGGCAAGAGGAAAACTCAGGGTTTGTTTTTTTTTTCAACACTTTCCTACGAAAATACTATTAAATCGAGCATCTCCTCAGAGCTGCAGGGGAGGCGGAGGAGGGCAGCCGGCTGGTCCCAACACCGCAGCGGGAGCGCGGAGGGGATCAGAGGGCAGAACAGCTCGGAAACACATGGGCTGAGGGAAGAGTTGGGGCTGAAGGGCAGAGCTGCCCGGGCCGGCGGTGGACGGGAGCCCCGGGAAGACAAAGCGCCTGGGCGCCCCCTCCATTTTGATCCCCCCCGACCCCAGCGTGCGGGCAGGACGCGGTGCAGCACCCGCGGCGGGGGCTCAAGTGGGACCACGGAGGTTACCTCACGGGTACCGGCCCGGTCGCCACCCACCCCACGGCCACCCGCC
>NW_010334214.1:0-334 GCF_000700745.2 Antrostomus carolinensis
ATTAGAAAAATTAATTATTATTATTATTATTTTTTTTTTAGAAAACAGGTTAGTCACTGCAGATCCAGAGGAGAATTTCCCAACAGCCAGGAGCAACCCCGGCTGCCCCAGTGATGAAGACACAGGTAGCACCCATCACACCTTCTTCAAGCCAGTCCCGTGTGAGCGTTAGGCTTTGTAGCTCAGCTCGGCGTTCATCTTTGTGTACATCTCATAAATTGCATCCAGGATGGGAGTGACCCTCGAGAGAAACTGATGAATCTTCTCTATGCTTTCCTCCTCTTTGACTTCTTTCCCCTTCTCTAAGGCTTTCAGTAAATCCGATCTGTACGGA
>NW_010334214.1:471-2050 GCF_000700745.2 Antrostomus carolinensis
GCTGTAAGGCTCCCACAAATCACAACCTCTCCCCATCCCACAGGCAGAACCCCAGTCTGGGTTGTTCACAGGTGTCTCCAGGTGCCTGGACACATGCAGGAACTGCCTTGGGGATGGTGGCTGGACCCTCAGAGAGGCAGGGGGGCACAGAGAGAATTCCCTGGAAATACTGCTCAGAATAGATCAGCACCTTCTCAGCTTTCCAAGCCCTTATTCCTCCCAAAACGCATCACTTCTTGGGGTAACTAACGGAGAAACTGGGCTTAAAGAAAGGCTGCTCTCCTCCGGGGAGAGGAACGCTCACCGTGAAGAGCTTCTGCAGCATCCAGCCGTGGTATTTCTTCAGCGCGATCTCGTACGCCTTCATGGCGTTCACCCGGATGAGGTTCGGATGCTCCTCGTCCCGCTCGCCGTCGGAGATGCACTGCTCAGAATAGATCAGCACCTTCTCAGCTTTCCAAGCCCTTATTCCTCCCAAAACGCATCACTTCTTGGGGTAACTAACGGAGAAACTGGGCTTAAAGAAAGGCTGCTCTCCTCCGGGGAGAGGAACGCTCACCGTGAAGAGCTTCTGCAGCATCCAGCCGTGGTATTTCTTCAGCGCGATCTCGTACGCCTTCATGGCGTTCACCCGGATGAGGTTCGGATGCTCCTCGTCCCGCTCGCCGTCGGAGATGCTCTGCAGCAACACCAGTATGAACTTCAGGCCTCTGCAAGGAGAACGGAGATGTTGGGATGGGGAAGGGGATGCTACTCCCCAGCCTCCAGCATGGGCATTCCCCGAGTCCATAGCACCTGGGCACCCCAAAACCCCACAGCCCTGGCAGCACATCCCAAGCTGCTGAGCTGTGCTCCCCTGGCCAGACCCAGCCTGGAGGGAGCAGCCAGACCCACGTTCTCCACAGCAGCCTCTGGCCGGTGCTCCGTGTGCCGGGATAGAGCCCGGAGCAGCCCCTGACACCGTGAATCACCTTTTCAACCACATCAGCGCCAGCGTCGCGCCCGTCTTGGGCCATGCCGAGCCGTGCATCTCCTTCTCCACCTCCAGGATGTTCTGCAGCGTTTTGAACTTGGTGGGGTTGGAGTCGTAAACCGCCCGGATTTTCTGAGGGAGCAGAGAAAGGGGGGTTGGATCCCGGGAGCTGTGGGGCAGAGGGGAAGCGGGCGGCACCGGAGAGCAGCCGGGCTGGTGCTCACGGTGACACGGTGTCTGCAGCGGGCACTGTGGCTGCTGGATGGTGCTCTTGCCAGGGAGCCTCATTAATAAACACACACGAGTGAGATGAGCCACTGAGCCTGAAAGCCCCCATGGGAAGAAAAGCCCTTTAGATGCCTCTGGGTTGTGTCTCCCCAACCCCACAGCACCTCTGCCCGGGGGTTCACACCCCCCAGCCCTCCTGTGCCCCTTCCTACCTTGATATTTCCAGTCAGGTCTGCTTTGACCGGCGAGTAGACGATGGGGGTCCCCAGGCAATCTGTGGAAATGCAGAGGGAGGATGATCAGGGGACACAGGAGACACCACAAAGTCCTGAGTCGTAACCAACAGGTTTGTGTCACCTCAACCACAGCCGAGTCACC
>NW_010334215.1:0-271 GCF_000700745.2 Antrostomus carolinensis
CCCAGGGCAGCGGGGGTGAGGGGTGGGGGGCCTGGGGGTGGCAGGGACCCCCTGCTGCTGTGGGGAGCCCCCAGTGCAGCCTCCTGGAGCAGAATGGGGCCTCTGGGCAGGTGGGAACCCCAGTGTAGTGGGGATCCTGGGGCAGATAGGGACCCCCCAGTGCAATGGGGACCCCAGGGCAGGTGGGGACCCCAGTGCAGTGGGGAACCCTGGGAAGGGTGTGGACCCCCAGTAAAATGGGGATCCCGGGTCAGGTGGGGACCCCCGGGAA
>NW_010334215.1:488-712 GCF_000700745.2 Antrostomus carolinensis
GTCGAGGGCCAGCTGCTGGCACGCGGCATCCTTGGGGGTCCCGAGCTGGAGCCCCCAAAGGCGGGCGCGGCTCAGGCGTCCCGCCAGACCGACCAGAGGATGCCCAGTGTCAGGCTGTAGGCCAGGACAGCGGCCAGGTACGCCCGGAAGAGTAGGACGTCCAGGACGTATCCCACTTGCAGCCACTCGCGGGCCACGTCGCGGAACTCCTCGCGTTTCTCCAG
>NW_010334215.1:811-1762 GCF_000700745.2 Antrostomus carolinensis
CGGGGGTCCTCGCAGCCACAGGGGTTCAGCTTGGCTGCGGGATCAAGAGGTAAGTGTGGAAAATCTCCTTAGGTGGGATTTCTGCCGGTGGCCCGGGATTGCCATGCAGACAGGGGATACATGGATGTCCATGACTACTGGGGGGCCAGTCCCCTCCAGTTCCCATGGGCCCTCTACGTGCAGGCCTTACCTGTGCTGTTGTGGTTCTCCACCTGCCTAGAGATGTCTGAGCTCTGTGTCCTGCTTTGGCTGAATTTCTTCCTGTCCCGGATGCAGAGCAGGACGGGGGCTCGTTCCAGCACCAGGCGCTTCACCCAGTCGGGGACGTGGGGCTGCAGGTCTTGCTTGTGCACCAGGCGCACGATCAGGATGGTCTCTGTCAGGCTGATGACCAGCAGCGCCATGCACACCACAAAGTAGATGCCTGTGGAGATGTCAGCGAGGTGAGTGGCCTGCAAAGGCTCGTGAGCAAGTCCCCCCTGCCCGCTTCTCCAGGGGACCTGTGGTCTCTGTGGAGCAGCAGCTCCTGCCACTCCAGGCCTAGGGCTGCCATAGCGGTTCGCAGGTCACGCCGTCGTGTCAGGCTGATGACCAGCAGCGCCATGCACACCACAAAGTAGATGCCTGTGGAGATGTCAGCGAGGTGAGTGGCCTGCAAAGGCTCGTGAGCAAGTCCCCCCTGCCCGCTTCTCCAGGGGACCTGTGGTCTCTGTGGAGCAGCAGCTCCTGCCACTCCAGGCCTAGGGCTGCCATAGCGGTTCGCAGGTCACGCCGTCGTACCTATCAAGGGGGTGCCGATGGCAGTAGCTGGCAGCGTGTCGGATACAATGATGAGGAAAACTGAGTAGCCCAGCAGGAGAGTGATCTTGAAAGAGACCCTCTCGCCACTGTGGGGAGGTAGGTAGAAGCCCACAATGTCCATAACCATCAGAAAGATGCTGGGGAGCAGCA
>NW_010334215.1:1911-2175 GCF_000700745.2 Antrostomus carolinensis
AGAGGCAGGGCTCAGCACCAGGCAGGAGCCCCATGGCAGGGAGCAGCTGGGTGAGCAAGCAACAGGGATGGTGGCAAGACAAGACCCTTCCTTAGCACCCCATCCCCGAGCAGGGTGGGGGCCAAAGACCCTTACATAGAACTTCATCTCGGCATAGCTGTCGCTGCTCTTGACGCTGAACTCCTGGAAGTGGCTGAGGACGTAGAGCAGCTCCCATTCGCCCTGGTTCATGAAGACACTGCGGTCGAACTTGACCAGGTCCCG
>NW_010334215.1:2407-2683 GCF_000700745.2 Antrostomus carolinensis
CCCCGGCCGCGGAGGTCCCGGCACTCACTGTGGTGCAGCCAGCTGGTGAAGGTGAGCGAGCAGTTCTGGACGTCGAAGGGGAAGTTGTAGATGTCCAGGCTGCAGGCAGTCATCACCTGGATGGGTTTGAGGTTCTGCACCTCCCCGTGGTGGCCAACATAGACGTAGGGGACGTCAGGGGACTTTCCGACATCCACGCTGAAGGACACGAGGGACAGAGACCAGGGCTGGGGAGTGCTCTGGGCAGGGAACAGCCCAGGAGTCAGGGCTTGGCCC
>NW_010334215.1:2784-3109 GCF_000700745.2 Antrostomus carolinensis
CTGCGCTGCCCTCTCCCAGCCCAGGGAGCACTTGTGTCTGTGTCCCAGCTCTCTGGAGCCGGTGGGAACACCTTAAATCCCAGCAGAGCGGGGAAGAAGGCTGGCTGGCAGCGCAGGAAGGGCCAGCAGCTCTGCAGCTGCCCTCGCATTGTGCTGCCTTCACAAAGCCTTTCTCCAGATATCTGGATCCCACCCTCGGCACGGCGCGGGTAATTACCGACGGTCGCGGTTAGCCAGCGCTGGAAACAGCCCAAGTGCCGAGCTGTTCCCCCTCTGCAGCTCGCCCAGCGCGGGGAGGGTGCCAGCTCTGTGCCGGGAATACAAA
>NW_010334215.1:3228-5046 GCF_000700745.2 Antrostomus carolinensis
TTGTCGAAACGCGCCGGGTCCCACTGGAGGAACTCATCTGTCCAGTGCTGGGGACAAGGGAGAGCGGCTTGGGGGGCCGGCAGAGCTGCACCCCGAGGTTTGTCACCCACGGAGGTCCTGTCACCCCTGGGACGGGTTTGACCTGGTTGTGCGCCTCTCCCATGGAAGAGCCTGTGTTTGCAGGGGGCTCAGTCCCAGGGGGTCCCAGTGAGGGAGGGGAGAGGCTGCGTGGTCTCCTCTGCTCACCTGCCTGTACCAGATGTAGGTGGTCAGCACCTGGTTCTTCTCATCCTGCAGGAGGAAGAGGACACGGCGTTGGCACAGAGGTGCTGGCACTCCGGAGGATGGGCAGAGCCTGCCAGGAGGATGCCACACGCCAGGTACTGTTCCCCTTGCTGTGGACATGCAGAAGCTGCCCCTGCTCCACGCGGGGTGGGAGGGGAGGACTCACCACGCTGAGGATGGCGTAGACCATCAGGTCAATGGCCACGTTGGTGGTCGTTCGCCAGTCCCGCACGGGGCGGGTGCCCTTCTGGTAGTGGGACAGCAGGTAGTGGGACAGGCGGTGCAGGGCGGGCTCAGCCCCTCGCTGGGTACCTGCTGGCAGAGAGATAGAGGGACCCAGGGATGGAGGGACCCGAGGGATGGAGGGCTGCTGGCACCAGGGCCATGCCGTGACCCCTGGGACACTGCTGGCCACCATCCCTTGCTCACCAGTGGGGTTTCCCATCCCAGTTAAACAAGAGCATCCTGTCGGGAAACCAAAGTGCCAGGCAGAGCCATCACCTAACGTTTCATTAATGCCTTCTGCTGTGCAGGTGGATGGGCTGTGACCTTTCCTGCACCCCCGAGGGCACGGCTGCCAGCTTCTTCGCCAGGACAGATGCTGGGATGGTGGCAGCGGGGGACCACGAAGGACTCGCTGCCCCCAGATAAGTTTCCTACCGCTCGCTCCTGACAGGGGCATTTCTTTGCTGTGCAGGTGGAGGTGGCAGAGGTCAGAGATGAACTGGGGACGCTGAATTCATTTCTCAGCTCCCTTGGTATTAATTCGGTATCTGGGCGTTTGCTTCCTGCAGAAACAACCCCTCGGCCGGTGCCAGCAGCTGTAACCGCTGAGCAAATCGCTCTCAGCACCCGCGTCCTCCAGCACACCCAGCCCCAGAGTCCAATTCCCACAGAATGGGAGGGAATAATGGGAATAGATCTGTGGGAAGTTGGGAAAAGCTTCTGGGAAGGGAATTTTAATCTGTCTTTTAAGCTGGGGGAAAAAAAAGAGGAAAAAAAAAACAGTATCCTGAGCCCCTCCAGTGTGGCAGGCGCTGGGTAATGCCGGGGAGCCGGCTGGGCTCACGGCCCTCGCCCAGGCAGCCGTGTGCTGAGGGAGGGCAAGAGGCAGCAATTATGGTGAGGGGAGGAAAACAGGCACAGATCAGCCCTGGCACACGGGCGTGCATCTGCACGGACCTTCCTACCCCCTCACCTCCTGCATCGCTGGGGCAAGAACATCGTTCAACACTGCTCCTGCTCCTCTGCTGCCGCACTAATTGCGGGAGAAGGTTGTAGAGCTGGGAACGATGCCCCAGTGAGAGGGTTGGTCCATCTGACCAGTCCTCAAACCTGAGTTACAGACCTGCCGAGAGAGCTTCCAGCAGTGCCGCTGCAGAACAGCACAATGATTCTTCTCCTATTTCCCAGAAAGGTTAAACAGGAGGAAATAATCACGACAGCTCGGGAACACTTTGGCAGCCAGTTTCGTGCCGTGCGGCACTGAGATTGCAACCCATAGGCAGAGCATCGCTTCTGCCTGCTGCCATC
>NW_010334215.1:5060-5375 GCF_000700745.2 Antrostomus carolinensis
CAGCCCTGCCGTACGGGGGACGGAACGTTATGTTGGAGAAATCTGTTTATCAGGTGGAGCTTCCCGGCAGGCAGGAGATCACCCTGTTTCTCTCTGTCCTCAGGGCTGGGACTCTGCGCGCTCCCAGGGCATGTCGAAGCGCCACGGCGATAAGCCCACGGCACAGAGCTGGGTTAAAACACGGCGTGACCGTGCGTGGCCCTGGCCAGCAGCACCTCCAGCTCTGGCAGAAGAGGTTTCCCGCACTCGGGCTCCTCTCAGGTACGTTGATTTTTCAGTGGCATTGAGGTCTCTGGAAGAAGCAGCCTTTGCCTG
>NW_010334216.1:0-3215 GCF_000700745.2 Antrostomus carolinensis
CCCTTCTCCCCTTTTTTTGTTTGTTTAATTTGCTGTTACCCAGCATCTGCTCACACAGGTCTGTGGAAGCAGAGTGATTTCTTTACCCTAATTAGATGTAGAGGGCAACAAGGCCATTCCCAGCTGTGGAAACCCAGTCTTGAAGAAGCCAGGCAATGCCACGTGGCTGGATGGTGAGGTCTGGCTGTTTGCAGGTGGCTGATGGCTGCAGCCAAAGCCAACAGCCCATTGGGCTGCAGCCCTCAGATGGAATGGGACATTCAGCACCATGCCCGGCACCTTGATGAGTGTTTCAGTGAATCTGCAGCCCAAAAAAGCCTGGGGACAAGGTGGGTTCACGCTGTGGAGCTGGCAAAATCCCAGTGGGATTGCCACAGCCACGACTCAAGGGCAAGCTGGTGCACCTCTGCTTTTCTTGAGCAAGGAGGGAGCAAGGTCTCAGGTCCCACATCAGCCCCTCAGACACCCCTCCCATCCCCTGCAGTTATTTTTGCCCATCTGCTACGTCCACCCGCACAGCGAGCGGTTGAGTGACCAGCCAGGGGTATCTCAACTGCTTACCTGCTCTTTACAAGCTTAGTAACTTGATGGAACCATAATTACATGTTCATTGCTGATCTCATTTAGAGTTAATTACATGCCAAATAGACATATCTCTAATGTGCTTGGAAGCATCCTAATAAAGGCTCTGAGCAGCCCATCAATATCTCTGGGAGCATCCGGTTCTGCCGGGTGGTTCATCACCTGCTGCTTATTTGCAGGTTTAAATCAATGGCATCATCCCACAGAACTGCCAGGATTGGAAAAGCCCTTGAAGCTCATCGAGTCCAACCATGAACCCAACACTGACCAGTCCCCGACTAACCCATGTCCCTCAGCACTGTGTCTACACGACTCTTCAATCCCTCCAGGGATGGGGACTCCACCACTGCCCTGGGCAACCCCTTCCAATGCCTCAGAACCCTTTCAGCAAAGAAATTCTTCCTCACATCCCATCTCAACTGCCCTGGGCACAACTGGAGCCCATTTCCTCTTGTCCTGTCCCTTGGGCCTTGGTTGAACAGACCCACCCCCACCTCTCTCCACCCTCCTCCAAGGGACTTGCACAGAGCCACAAGGTCTCCCCTCAGCCTCCTTTTCTCCAGGCTCAACACCCCCAGTTCCCTCAGCCACAAGGGAACTCAGCACACTTGTGCTCCAGACCCTTCCCCAGCTCCGTTCCCTTCTCTGGACACGCTCCAGCATCTCCATGTCCTTCGTGGAGTGAGGGTCCTTCCCTTTGGGTTAAGGGAAGATGCAGAGTTAGTTCAGCTCCAAGGGAGACAGCGAATACAGGAGAACCTCTCCTGGACACAGTGGGTGAGACCCAACCCACAGCAGGGCCATAGGGCTGCCCCAAAGCCATCAGCTCTGGTAGCCACATGGCTAGGACAGGGCCAGTCTACTTGATAGAATAGCATGCCACACTGAAGTTTCCCATTTCTTTTTAAAGATACACCTACGACAGGTGAGTAATAAGGTCACTACATGGTTTAATCCCACATTTTTAGCCCCAAAAATGGGGCTGACTCCTTTTGGGTCATGCCCACTTCACATTGCCCACCTTCCTGCTGGTCTGCAGACTGCCAACTCCACCAAAGACACTGGGACAGCACTGGAGTGGGACTGGGGAGCCTGAAAGATCCATTGACACACCATGAAATGACAATGGTAAGGGAGAGACATCAGCCCCAAGGCCACTCTCACTGGCATCACTGTGCCGAGCACACCGGAGAGAGCCGGGAGGCCTGGAGCGCAGCTGAGCTCTCCCGCATGCCGGGCAGGCAGGACCAGGTCTGTGCTGTAAAAAACAGGCACAGCTTGTCACCTCAGAGGGCAGAGCTGGGGAATTATATCCTGAACGCTCACAAAACCAGCCGGGAAGTGCACAGAGCTGTTCCAAATCAAGCAGCGAGCGGCACAGCTGGGGCACATCCTCACCGCTCGCTTGCGGCGCGCTGGCTTCCCCCGCGTCACAGCCAGCGAGCTCCGTGCCACCGTGCCCAAGCTCTGTGGGAACTGGCTTTTTTCAAGCAAATCACTTTACAAGTTTCCTTTTTTAATTTTTTTAAAGAAAAAAAACCAAACCCATTTGGGGCCAGGGAGCTGGTTTGCTTGTTTGCCTTAAAAAAATGTCACCAGGCACAGATGGCCACATTTACAAGTCTGTGAAGCTCTGGCATGCCCGATGCTAATTCCTTGCACAGGTTGGGGGTAGTTTTCGTTTGGCTCTGGTTCAGCCAAATATTCAGTGGTCAAAAGGAGAGAAAGAAGGTGTGGGATTGAGAATTGGAACATGTGGAGCAGAGCCGAGCAATAATGAAATGGGAAGGAAAGTTTTAAAGAAAATGTTTTCAATGGATGGAGGAGAAAAAAAGTGAAGTTCAAAGGGCTCCCAGGCAGGAGGGAGGCAGGCTCCCCAGTGTCCTTCTGTCAGGCATTGGGTCAGGTTTTGGAAACAGGGAAAAAAGAAAAAGTGGTGTCAAAGGGGAAGGCAAAACCACTGGATTAAACCCTGGCCAGCTGCACCCCCGGCAATCCTGCTCCTGTGCTGCGGATTCCAGAGCTTGATGTGATAAAACCTGAATTTCAGAGGTTTTTCAGTAGCAGCAGAGGGGTCACACTGTGATTTTGGGTTAGAATCCTGACTTTTAGCCCCTACAAGGCAGGGATGGTCCCACTCCCTGGGCCAGCCCGGAGCTCTCCCTGCATCCCCCAGTTGATGCTGGGTGACCCCGGCATGGGACAGCAGCTGCAGGTCCCTCGGGCATCACACGGGCTCCCTTTCCCAAGCAGCTCCACCACCAATATTTAAGCCCTACATAGAGTGTTACATTTCCTTTGTCTGTTTCCATTGTCTACTCCAGTCTTAATTCTACAAAACCCCTACAACAGCAAAATATTGTGCTATTAAGAGCAGCTAATGAACGGATAATTAATCAGGTAATGAACATAACGAGCTAATACTCTCATTCCCCCAAACAGTGACATGGATCACGTGCCCTCATCAATTACAGCTGCTGAAATCAAAGCCTGAGCGACCGGCAGGTCACGCCGGAGCTGCACGTGCCACGTGTGCCACAACCCTGCTTTCTGGGTGAAAAACAGCCACGTTCCAGCAAGAGTTTAGGTCTTACCTGGGAGCAAGAGAGGGACCTGGGGGTGTTGGTGGACAG
>NW_010334217.1:0-4051 GCF_000700745.2 Antrostomus carolinensis
CTGCAGAGCAGTGCCCAGGGCATAACCATCAACTGATTGGCCTCTTTGACCATTTTTTTGCAGGATCTTGTGAAAAATCACCTGATGTACGCGGTGCGGGAGGAGGTGGAGGTTCTGAAAGAGCAAATCAAAGAACTATTGGAGAAAAACTCCCAGCTGGAGCGTGAAAACAGCCTCCTGAAGACCCTTGCCAGCCCTGAGCAGCTGGAGAAGTTCCAGTCACGGCTCCCCACAGAGGTCCTGTGCCCGGAGGAGCAGAGCCCTGGGGCTGCTGCCCCAGCCCAGCACTCGGGGGGCTCTGCGGTGTAAGGTGGCTCTGTCCTCGGGGTGGGCAGAGCCACAGAACTCTTTCTACTTAATCTCCTGCAAAAAATCGTTTCTGCCTTCATCTCACACGAAGGACTGCCAGACCCTGGCGCTGAGCTGTGCCCCCCTTGGGCACCACCAGCCAACAGAGCCGGTGGTTTGTCTCCTGCACGAGGATGCTCTTCTGCGAGGGAGATGTGAGCAGCTGATGACCCCTCCCCATCCAACCCACCGTCTGCCCAGAGTAAATCTGTGGCCTGCCTGTCCCAGGTTCTGCTGAAACCCGGGTGGCTGGTGACACCCTGGCAGTGCCAGGTGGCACTTTGGTGGGAACCCACGGTTGGAAGGAGTGCCACACCGAGTCCTGTGCCTTTGCTGCATTGTGCAAGGGGAGGAGGGGGGGGTCTTTTTCTGGGCAAAGCCTGACGTTGGAAGAAGATTGTTGTTGAGTGAGCAACACAGATTTGTCCCGCTCATCACCCAGGAGCGTGCTGGATCCCTAACCTGACTGAGCAGCAGTGGTGGCAGTGGTGGCAGTGGTGGTGTAGTGCATGGCTGTCCACACATCAGTGTGGGGATTACAAGGAGAGAAAAAAAAAAGCTTGGTTTCTTAGTTTGGGCATCTTCTGTAGCCGTATCTTTGTATAAACCCACGTGTGAGCGGTGCCCACCAGGCTGTGGGGTGCCCTGCTCTGCGCCAGCTGTGCCCATCTCTGTACAGCTGAGGGATTCGAGGCCAGACTGGAACCACGAGCGGCTGTAACTGGGTGGCCAGCACTGCATGTGGCTCAGAAGAAAGGGGATGGATGGATTCACCCCTCTGTGGTATCCACCGTGACAGAGCCAAGTTGGCAGCACTGGGAGGATCTGGAGTGACTGCTGGCAGAGCTACAACGGGGGCTGAGCTCCAGCCCTGCTGGGTTGGGGGGAGCCAGCCCGTGCTCCTGGGCTCCCCACCTTCCCCAACCAGCTCTCTGGGAAGTGACGGGACGTCCCTTTTGACGTCGGAAGCAGTGATACAGTTGTGTAAATCTAGATAGAGATGGCAATAAACTCTACTTTTTTATATAAATGTATGGCCCGAGCTGTGTGTCTGTGGCTGGAAAGGGGGAGATGTTGGGGGGCGTGGGTAGCATGGGTCACTGAGGCTTACTGGGATGGGAGTGGTGAGGACACTGTGCTGCAAACCTGCTGGGGACTGGGTTGGTGCTTGCTCCCCAGATGGAAAACCTGGTAGCTCCCCACATTTGGGAGCGGGACAGTTCCCACTAAACTGCCCCAGTTGAGCCAAGAAGGGGTTTTGATGATGTGAGCAGGTGCCACCTTCTCAGGAATTGGGTGTGTGGTGAGGAAAGGTGCCCTTAGCCTGCAGGTCTTTGTCCCCTGTGTCACATCTGTGACTGGTGTGTGTGCAGGACACGCAGGGGAGAGGTTCTTTCCAGACTATGTGGAATAGAACGCCCAGCTCTGCTTTTCCTCTGGTGTTTTTTATTTTGTTGCTTCTCCCCAGACATTATTGATTTTAAAATATATATTTATTTATTAACCATCTTGAACTACAGTGTGAGGCTCAGAAGATGGGTCAGCTGGATGGGGGCTGAGGGTGCCCAGTGCTGTCCTAGGGTACAGCCAGCCTTGAATTCAGCCCCATGGGGTAGGTGGGAGAGGGCAAAAAAGCCCCACACACACAAACCCAACCCTCCATCTGTGGGGATGCAGGGTGGCTGTGACATGTGGGTGAGGGTTAAAGGTTGGTAGGTGCTAGGAGGTGTGTGAGCAGAGCCCCCAGGATGTTTGGAGTTTGTGCAGTGTCCTCCCCTTGGGTTTTATACCCCAGACACAACTCTTTGACCAGCTGGAGACATCCCCAGGGTAGGTGGTCGGTGGCTGCACCCCGTGGTGCCACCAGCACTGAGCTTTGGGTCTCTCTGTAGTGAGGGTGACTCGGCCCCAGCTCGGTGTGAGTCACGGAGCTGAGGACGGTTGGCTCCTTGGAAACGCAGAGTAAACAGCAAAACACAGAGGTCACGGTGGCTGGAAATCATTATGGGGTGTCTGTCCCCTCCCTGTCCTGTCAGCCCCCAAGCACAGCCTTGCACAGGACACCCTGCAAGACGCTAGTGCAAGGGCTCAGCGTGCACACTTGAGTGTGAGTTAACACGTGTGTGGTTGCTCTCCCTCCTGGGTGCAAACAGACTCGGGTCCCCCATACCCTGTCCACACGCAGTCCTTGGTCGTGGCAGCGAGCGGGGGACACATGTGCAGCGCACCCCTGGGTGCTGCCAGTCTCTTGGGTGCTCCAGCTTCTCCAGGAAGGGCTGTTCCCCAGGGTAACTGGATGCCAGTTGTGATTGCACTGGCCATTTCATTATACTGGGTGTTGGGGTGCTACTGGGCTCCCCAGGAAACTGGGAGCACCTTACTGGCTGGGGAAGGTTTAGGGTGCAGCCATGAGCTCTGTACCCCATGTAGCCTTTCTGCACCCCACACCCTGGCTGCATTCAAGGGATGCAGTGATGGCATTTAGAGCCCTGTTTGCCACCTCTTCCTGTTCTCTGTCCCCTCCCCGTGGCCCTGGCATCCCCCACAGCTTTCACTTGCCTTTGCAGAGGGGGACAGGCAGTGGCACCCAGGCAAACCCACTGGTCAAAACCCACCCACTCCAAAATGCTTGCTTCAGCTCAGTCTTCTTTCCAAGGGTGGGCAGATCCTTTTCCTGTCCCCGCAGCAGCGTGGTGTCACCCAGTGGCAGCCAATGGCACAGGGCAGCCCCACCAGAAACCCCTCCCTGCAGCTGGCACATGTCACCGCAGCGCTGAACTCAGCCCCAGCACCATCCCTGGGAGCTGAACCCCTGGGCTGAGCTCTCTGTGAGGCTGTGGGTGCTGTGGCCAAGGGAAAGGGGATGTCACCCCCTGTCCTGGGGGAAGCTCCCCAGCTCCTGCTGCATCGAGGGGCTGGAGGAGGTCTACAAACATCCCTACATCACCTAAAGGTTCCCTATGGAATCATAGAGTGCACTGGGTTGGAAGGGACCCTCAAAAGTCACCAACATCCCCCTGCAGTGAGCAGGGACATCTTCACTACAGCAGGCTGCTCAGAGCCCCATCAAACCTGACCTTGAACATCTCCAGGGATGGGGCCTCCACTACCCGTCTGGGCAACCTGTTCCAATGTTCCACCACCCTCATACTGAAGAACTTTTTCCTCATATCCAACCTAAATCTGCCCTTTTCTAGTTAAAAATCATCACCCCTCATCCTCTTGCTCCATGTCCTTGTGTGCAATTCTTCCCCAGCTTTCTTAGAGTCACCTTTCAGGTACTGGGAGGCCACTCCCAGGTCTCCCCGGAGCCTTCTCTTCTCCAGGCTGAACAAACCCAACTCTCTCAGCCTGTCCTCACAGCAGAGCTGCTCCAGCCCTTGGATCATTTTTGTGGCCCTTCTCTTGGACACACTCCAAGTCCCTTCCCAGGCCCTTTGGTTATGGAAAAGGCTTGGAAACACCCTTCCCAGACTGCCTGTTCCTTCTGGACACGATGTCCCCATGTCCCCCAGGCCCTGAAGGAAGTGTTACACGTGGTGCAGCACCCAAAGGAGATGAGGACCCCTCCCCTCCCGCTGGCCCTGCACCTCCTGCTCTCCGAGCGTGTTGATCCCGGGGTGCAAGGAGGGTGCTGGGTAGGTGGCACCCCAGCCCTGTCCATCAGCCCCCCATTTCCTCCCCCAGCGAGGAGAGATGATGA
>NW_010334218.1:0-1461 GCF_000700745.2 Antrostomus carolinensis
CTCTCCGCTCTTCTGTGGAGAGGGGGAAGGGGGCGGAGCAAAGCAAACACGACCGACAAGATTTGTCATTCGCCTTTGTTAAGAAAGATAGCGGCGCTTAGTCCGTGAACCGAGCGCGTCTCGTGCTCTTCTGGGCAGAGGGAGAGAAAATAATGGATCTCCTGTCAACAGAGTAGCCCTGAACTACGAAGTAAAATTATAGTGCTTCTGCTATGCAAAACCCCCTTGATTGCACGGGGAGTTTGCGTGGCGGTGTAACAATATGCTGGCACCGTGTCAGGTCTGAAAGCGCTGCAGACCCTGTATAACTCCAATTGAGGCTTGTCTTGTTTTGTTATTCAGATTTCTACACTTCCATTAAAAACAGCCTTACAATAAGCAATGATAAAGGTCTGATTTAAGACACACTCAAGCAGGGCAATTCAGAGCTTAGGACAGTGATCTGTTATTTATAGGCTTTTCCTAGCACTCATCACCAGGCTGTCCGAGCACCTCGCTCGCATTAATTCATTTTACCTTCGCAGCGCCCATCTCCCCTCTCTCTCATTTCCCCTGCCTGGGGGACCACGCGTGCTCCCGTGGCCGTTTGGTGGGCAGGGGAGAGAGCTGGGGGCCTGGCCTTGCCGCTCCTGCGGTTTAACCCCCAACTTTTAGAGCTTGCGCGGCCCCGGGGGGAAGGGGGGCTTCCAATTAGAGGCGGGGCTGGAGGTAAATGAGAGCCGGCGTAAAGCCATCCTACTTGGAAGCCTCCTGCGAGAAGCCCATTCTGCCGTTAACAATGGATTTGTCTTTACGAGCAGGTTAAGTACTTAGCATTATCGGAGCAGCCGTTTTTGCGAGCGCATCCTCTCCCGGCTCCGCAGCGGCAGCAGCGGCGCGGAGCCCCGAGCATCTGTGCGGGGAGCCCCCCCTCCGCTCCCGTGGAGAGAGCGGTGTGCAGCGGCATGACCCGGGGGTCAGCTCCCTCCGGGGCGTGTGTGTGTGTGCGGGAGGGGCTGCACGGTAATCCGCAAGGCAAGAGCATGCTCTGAATTTTCCGGGGTTAGCTCGGCGATGCCCGCACCCGCGCAGGGGAAGGCCTGGCCGCGGGAGGAGCGAACTGAAGCCCCAATGTCTTCGCCGGGAGCCGCCAGCCTCCCGCTGCAAAGCTCGGGGACCCGGGGAAACAAAAAAGGCATAGAGGCGAACAAGTGTGGGTCTGTTCCTCCCCACCACGGAGGAAACTGCGTTCACAAAGAAAGAAAGTTTAACTACGGTTAAAAATAAAAGTGGACCGAGTTTACCCTGAGATAACTTGAAGTCATTAGTTAAAGGAAAAAAAAACCCAAACCAAACGCTCCAGCCCCAACCACCCAGCCCCACGCTGTAGGCATACACATGTGATCCGGAGTTTGCAGCCCGGGGGAAGGGAAGCGGGCGACTTTTGTGATGCAAGTACGGGCCGATGGCACCGCGGATCCA
>NW_010334218.1:1499-1834 GCF_000700745.2 Antrostomus carolinensis
AGCCGCGGCGGCGGCCACCTCGGCAGAGATGCGCTAGTTCTGCTTTCCCACCGAAAGCAGCAATTTTAATGAGATTTTCTCTCGGAAAGGGGGAAAAAAAAAACAACCCCAAACTAAAAACCAATAGAGGCCTTTCCTCCAGCTGTGTGCCTGTAACTCACGTGTATTCAGTCTAATAACTTTTAATGTCTAGCCCTAAAACATCTTTATAAAAAATAGCTTTACAGCGTAATAGGCCAGGTGTCCTTCTGCTTGTTATCGGAGATTAAAAAAACATGTGGGAGCCTTTTCACATGCGTGGCCCGCCGCGCCGGGATCAAACCCGGCCGCTGCCC
>NW_010334218.1:1871-2200 GCF_000700745.2 Antrostomus carolinensis
GCGCTTGGCGGCTCCCCGGGCTCCCCTGCGAGGAAGCCGAGTGGTGCGGCTGGAGTTTTGGGTTTCAGACGGTGGGTATTTCACTTCTGCTTTGTGACGGACCAGTTTTTTTGAGAGACGTAGCGAAAACCCAAAGCCCCGTCATGGCAGCTTCATGAAATGCCAACCCCGTGGCTGTGACCCGGCTGCGTGCGTGTGGTGGGCTGTGTGTGCACTCTGCGTCCCCCTCCCCGAGCAGCTGGCAACCTCCGATTTTTTTCTAGAAGTGGCTTAGACTCTCGATTAAAAACTTCTGGGGGTTTTTTGGTGGTTTTTTTTTGTTTGTTTGT
>NW_010334219.1:0-2736 GCF_000700745.2 Antrostomus carolinensis
ACTCACATGGGCCCAATCCTCAAGCCTGTCATGGTCAACTTCTCGAAGAAATCCACTAGTGCCCCAACCTGCAAGGCCACTATCACCTTAAATTAAGCAACCTTCTCCTCCCAAGGCATGCTGGCTATCTCCAGCAGATCTGGGACAACTTCCATCAACTGCTCCCAGAGGACTCTGCCTCATTTCCAGCTGACAGCAAGTGTCCAACATGCTGAAGGCGGTTTATTTTCTCCCTCCTCTCCTCCAGCCTGGGTAGGGGCAGGAACATTAATGTGATCCCATTAAATAGGCCAGAAGAAACACAACCCACCCAAGCCATGGCCCCATCTTTGCCCTTTCCATTCATCGGCAACCTCAGCGTGAAGCGCGGTTGTCAGAAGATTTCTTGGGTTTCCTTAGTTCTGCCAAATTCTGATTAAAATCCTCCTAAGTGGTTTTCTCTTTATTCAATTTCCTAGAACTGAGAAGTAAAGCAGCACTGAGGGATGGAGCTAACAGCCGCCAGCACAGCTGGGCCATCCCAGTCTCCCACGCCGGCTCGTTAGAACCAACGGGAAATTAGAAGCATTCTCTTCCCATCTCCTGTATCAGACCATCAGCTCCCAGAGAAGACTGGGTTTTAATGACCTTGCTCATTAGCAGGAGGCTGGAATCGCTCACTCAACATGGGCTGCTGAGGTCCTTCTCACTGGGCGCTGCTTTAGTGCCACGTCTTAAACAGGTTGACCACAGAAGATGGTTCCCAAAGGTTTTTGGGCAACACATAACAGCAAAGCAGTGGGCAAAGAGCAAAGCACAGCACCATAACACAAGACTCCATGCTCAGAAAGGTTTAATTTACCAAAAGCCCAGTCCCTTGCCCCAATTCGACATGCTCTACTTCATGATGGTGGTTTTGAAAGAGGAGCCAACCTCTTACCACGGGCTCCTTGTGCTAGCAGCTTGGGATTTGCACTAAATTGGATCCCCCTATTGCCCAGAAAATCTGGCTGCTTTGGTGGCCTGGAAGATGAAGCTGTTGGTTTCTTGCCCAGAAACAACAGGCACCTGCAAGTCTGGTCACTTTCATTCCTGAGGCCAAAGGCTGGAGACTGTTGGGATGCCACGAAGATGTGGTTCATCTCACTCATCCTCTTCTCCCAGCCAAGAGCAGCCGAGAAGAGCCCCTTCCCTGCAGGAAGGCGGATGCATTTGACCCCAGGGCTCAAGCACACTGGAAGCGCTGGGTATGGAGGAGGTGCAACAGGAACCCCAAAACAGCATCCGTTCACACAACAAGAAAAACCAGAACCAGATTGCTGCTGCCCTCTCCACTGTGTCTTCTGCTTTTGAAGAGCACAACAGAGGGAGGTGGTCCTGCCAGGAGACAAGGTACTACTGTTGAGTGCACAGCCTGGAAATCCGTGCAAAATTTCCAATTTTTAATACCTTGCACCTCCTCACACCCTTCAGGCAAACACTGAACCTACTTACAGAGACCACGTGGACAGGATGCAAGCTGGTTCAAGCTACCATTAGCTACCACTGAGAATGGAGAACACCAGCACCTCCTGTTTTCTTGGTCTGTAGGACAGAGCAGAGAGGAGCACAGGCTGTGAGCCCCCCAAAAGACCTTCTGGCTCTCTCCAGCTCCCTGAAATGAGGGTGTAGAGAGGTGGGGGTGGGTCTGTTCAACCAAGGAACAAGGGATAGGACAAGAGGAAATGGCCTCAGTTTGCACCAAGGGCAGTTGAGATTGGATGTGAGGGAAGAATTTCTTTGCTGAAAGGGTTCTCAGGCATTGGAAGGGGCTGCCCAGGACAGTGGTGGAGTCCCCATCCCTGGAGGGATTGAAGAGTCATGTAGACATAGTGCTGAGGGACATGGGTTAGTCGGGGACTTGTCAGTGTTGGGTTCAGTCAGTCGGGGGATTGGACTAGATGATCTTTCGAGGTCCCTTCCAATCCCCATCATTCTGTGATTCTGTGATTCATGATTGGACTCAATGATCTTAAAGGGCTTCTCCAATTTTGGCAACTCTGGGACTCTGTGAAAAGCAGGACCTTTTCCTGGGATGTTGGTCCTCCACAAACAAACCAAGTGGTGATCTGGCAAAGCTACGGCACATTCAGTCACCCTTACACCAGACGATGGTTTCAGGAGCAGCTTTTGCTTTTTTGATGCAAGATCCAGAGCTGAACCACCTACTCTCCCCGCTAGCCACGGGTTTTAACTCTTCCCCCAGGTCAGGGCAGCTAAAAAATGCTCTGCTCATGGCTGGTAGAGTTTCTACCAAAAGGCTGGTTTCCTTCAAAGGGACATTCAAAGCTCAACCCCTCCAGCTCCCTTCACCTCATACATAAGGCAGACTATTAATAGCCAGTCTGGAAGACCATAAAACACTAAATACTGAAAGAGTTCCTGTACCTTGAAATGTTAATGCAAAGCAAAAAAAAAAAAAAAAAAAACCACCTTCCTGTTAGCAAACTGGTGGGCTCTGTGACCTAGACATACAGTTGCCTTCCTCCTCTCCAAGCCACAGAACAGCAAATGGCACTTGAAACCCTAAAACACCACTCTACTCACAAGGCGTCCTATAGATCTGCTCAACATCGGGACAGGAGAGGCTTCACCATCACACGCCAGCTCTTCTTGATGACTTAGTTACCACCTCAAAGAGCAGGTTGGCGTCCAGCCATCTTCCCTTACAGGATCCTTTTCAGCTTTCCAAAGCAATCGCGTGCAGCCCCTGAGCTC
>NW_010334219.1:2763-6937 GCF_000700745.2 Antrostomus carolinensis
CTTAACTGCTGGAGCTCAGCTCTGGAGCTGATGTCCCTCCTCTCTTCCACTGCTTTGCTCCTTTCTCCTGGCAAAGAGCCTCTCTTGCCTATGCCATGGTGGGTCAAGAGGACATGGAACAACCAGGAAAAGTTCAATATGAGGGTGGTAGATCATTGGAACAGGCTGCCCAGAGTGGTAGTGGAGGCCCCATCCTTGGAGATATTCAAGGTCAGGTTGGATGGGGCTCTGAGCAACCTGCTCTAGTAAAGACATCCCCACTCACTGCAGGGGAGTTGGACTAGATGGCCTTTGAAGGTCCCTTCCAACCCAACACATTCCATGATTCTGTGAAAACCAGAGAACCAGGGCTGTGCATCCTGCTGGTGTAGGTGGGTCAGGATCCCAAGCTGGGAATACTCACTTGGAGCTGGTATAGGCACGTTCGTCACAGCTCTCAGCGTGCACCATGCATGGTGTGGGACCACAAGGACATCGCAGTCCCTTCGCTGCACCATGCCGGCGACGCAGCATCCTGGTACCGACATCAGCTTGAGGAGTACCCACTATTGTGGGATGTTCTCTCCAGGGAACAAGCTCCCTTTTGGACAACACACCCTATGACTCCGCTCACCACCATCCATGGAAGAGCCACCAGGTAGGTCCAGCTCTCCCTCCTCCAGCCTGGTCAGCAGTGGGCTTGAACTCAGTGCCGAGCCGGGAGCTGAGCCCGAGCTCCAAGGTCCTCTTTCGAGTCATACATTCATGCCAGAAGAAGTCACCTCCATTTGTGAAACAGATGAACGGGGCTGTTCCCAGTGCAGGAGGCAGCAGACCTGCATCCCAACAACGGGAGGGAAGGATGGTGGGACAAGCAGAGGGAGTCTGGGAATAACATTCATTTGCATAGCACCCGGGAGTGGGGGGGGAATCACAACATTGCATTTGCATAGCTAATTGGGGGAGCAAGCTTCCCAGAACAACATTACTTTCTGGCTTGGAAAAAAAATAAAACATGACCACAGGATTTGTAAGCGTAATGGCACCTTCTCCACCTGACAAAGTCTGCGCTCGCGTCTAACAGGAGAGTGTCTGATTCCTGAGGAGGACGGGGGAAACTGAGGCACAGTGACTCCAGCGTTCACATCAAGGAAGGGCAGCCAAGAGCCCCAACGCTGCTCCTGCTCCCTCAGCACTGGATGAAAAACATTTTTGAGTTGTATCACATCCCATCGATGGGACGTATACAATGCGGTGACCTCCATGTCACAACCCGAATTGAGTTGCTCTCCACATTGTCCATGAGGTGGCACATTTCAAGAGACCCCAAGTTTTAAAATAAACCCAGACACTTCCAGAGTTTTAAACTGATTCCAGCATCAAGCATGGGAAACATCAGCAGGTATGAGCACGCGCCATTCTGACACCGTATAAAAGCTTTGTGGTTCACGTCTTCCTGCAAAGGGATTTATCTCCTGGGATGGAGCTGTCCCCGCTGTGCCAGCCCACAACCTGAGCTCACCCCATTAAACCCCCGGTATCTTTATTTACATGAGATCAGTTCCCTGACCTGCTCCGTGGGCAGGGATGAGTAACAGGGACAGGAATATCTCAAGCAGATGTTGTCACTCAATACGACATCTCATCAGGCTGGTGGTAGCTTTAAATCATTTCAAAGCCCGATGACTTCTTTGTAACCCTGGGCTGTGTCTCCTCAGTTCTCCTACTCCAGCCACCAGCTCAACATCTTTGAGACCTGGGGTGGCTTTCCCCTGGCAGTCCAGCAAGGTCTCCAGCTCCAGGTACTGATCACCACGAGGTGGGAATACAGAATCCCAGAGTTGCCTCAATTGGAAAAGCCCTTTCAGATCATCGAGTCCAATCATTAACCCAACACTGACAAGTCCCCGACTAACCCGTGTCCCTCAGCACTATGTCTACACAACTCTTCAATCCCTCCAGGGATGGGGACTCCACCACTGTCCTGGGCAACCCCTTCCAGTGCCTGAGAACCCTTTCAGGAAAGAAATTCTTCCTCACATCCAATCTCAAATGCCCTTGGTGCAAACTGAGGCCATTTCCTCTTGTCCTGTCCCTTGTTCCTTGGTTGAACAGACCCACCCCCACCTCTCTACACCCTCCTTTCAGGGAGTTGGAGAAAGCCAGAAGGTCACCCCTCAGCCTCCTTTTCTCCAGGGGCTCACATCAAACGTCTTGACATTTGGATTGGGAAGAGCTGTTTTGGTGAGTTGGGTTTTTTCAAAGCAGAGGGCTAGAAGCCCTCAGCGCGGTGGCTCCCCACTCCCACACTGTTCCTCAAGGAGCTCGGTGGTCAAACCATGTTTGAACCATTTTGTACGGGAGAAAGACACAAAGAAAGAGCAACCAGCAGAGGAACATCACAAGATGTCACCCCAGAAAGTCCATCGTAATCACCAGCTGCCTCTTCTCCTGCACACGGGTGCCCTCTCACCCAGCCCATCTCCAAGGCCACCTGAACACAAGGACTCACAGGTGAGATGGATTCCACAGCTCCAATGCCAAGCATCCTCCAAGAGCAGCGGCAGGGCAACAAAGCGCCACATTTACGCGGCAAACACCAGGAAAGCAACAGCACAGAAGACGTGCTTGCAGAAAACTGGGAAAAAGTGGCAAATCCCCAACAAACCAGCCTTGAAAAGCAGAGGGAAGGAAAAGCAGGCAGAGCTTTGCTCCACAAAGCTTTGCTCATTAGCGGGTTATTCCTGACACACTCCCCCTCCATCAGCTTGCCCGGTTTTAAAGCCTTCAGGGTCACGCGGCACGGAGACACACAAAGCTTTAAAGGAATCTCAGCCAGGCAGATAAATGGTGCTGGGGAACTGGGGTCATTAGGCTAATTAGTAGCCACTGGCAGCCTGGAAGCAAAGCAACAAACATGAGAGTCTACCCGAGCTGGTGAGCCTCAAAATCTGCCCCATCTCCAGCAGTTACCATCTCCAGCAGAGGAGAAATCAGGTCCATGAGTCAGCAGGATCAATCACCTGTTGGTTTTTCATCAAAATCTCTAATTAAAGGATCGGGGGAGTAGGTTGGGAGCTTGGTCATGCCAAGGAAGCGGTGCACAGACCTCACGGAGAAGATGATGTTCCTCACTGTCACTCCACTCTCACACTTCGGGAATGCAAAGATGTTTTCTCCATTCCTCCGATCCTACCACCATGTCCTTGCTGGAGAACTGCAGGTCCTGCTTCCTGCTCTGGAGGAGATGGGGCTGCGTTTCAGCACGATGACCTATTAAATGGGTGTGTTGGATTTGGGGGAAGGGGGTCGTTTTTTTGGTAGCGGGGAAAGGGCCACCTTGTGAGAAGCTTCGAGAGCTCCCCTGGCTCCAAAGGCGTAGCCCCCAGCCCAAGTGAGCCAATGAGCACTAGAGAAACACCTCTGTGATTCCATATTTGTGAGGGGAAGGACTGTCTTGAAAAGAAGGTGGAGAGAACCTGGAGGAGAGGCCATTGACCTGAACAAAAGATTATCAGCATAAACAGAGGGACAGAGGGACAGAGGGACAGAGAGACAGAGAGACAGAGAGACAGAGAGACAGAGAGACAGAGAGACAGAGAGACAGAGAGACAGAGAGACAGAGAGACAGAGAGACAGAGAGACAGAGAGACAGAGAGACAGAGAGACAGAGAGACAGAGAGACAGAGAGACAGAGAGACAGAGAGACAGAGAGACAGAGAGACAGAGAGACAGAGAGACAGAGAGACAGAGAGACAGAGAGACAGAGAGACAGAGAGACAGAGAGACAGAGAGACAGAGAGACAGAGAGACAGAGAGACAGAGAGACAGAGAGACAGAGAGACAGAGAGACAGAGAGACAGAGAGACAGAGAGACAGAGAGACAGAGAGACAGAGAGACAGAGAGACAGAGAGACAGAGAGACAGAGAGACAGAGAGACAGAGAGACAGAGAGACAGAGAGACAGAGAGACAGAGAGACAGAGAGACAGAGAGACAGAGAGACAGAGAGACAGAGAGACAGAGAGACAGAGAGACAGAGAGACAGAGAGACAGAGAGACAGAGAGACAGAGAGACAGAGAGACAGAGAGACAGAGAGACAGAGAGACAGAGAGACAGAGAGACAGAGAGACAGAGAGACAGAGAGACAGAGAGCTTCGTTGACAGGAGGAAAGAAGGGAGGGGGAGGACAGAG
>NW_010334220.1:0-467 GCF_000700745.2 Antrostomus carolinensis
AAGCCCACTACAGGCAATTCAAAAGAATCCATGAAAATTTAGCTATGAGATCAGACTACGAAGATGTACTCACCTGTGTTGTCACCTGTAAAGTCACAGCCACTGAGACTGCGGTAACCCCACAATGCATGCTGAGAAAGGGTCTGATAAATAAAAAAAATATATTTTTAAAATCCAGTTTGCTAGTCAGACAAAAGCTTATAACAGACCACAGTGAGCTAGCCACCTCCTGACCTTCCTCTGCCCTCACAGACTGGGAGGAAAAACCTAGCCACCATCTCTTGTCATCCTGCTCTCCAGAAGCCCACAATTCACAGGTCTTCTCATTCTCTCCCAGTTTTGTCATTATTTTTGGATAAGGAAAGCATGCTTCCTTGATACTTTCCAGCTTCCAATCAGTTTTGCAGGAATTAGTGGAATGAACTGAAGAACATCTGATGGAGCAGACAAGGCTTTTGCTGCCAAAA